>NC_037688.1:73493968-73612800 GCF_003255815.1 Theropithecus gelada
CAAAAAAAAAAAAAAAAAAAAAAAAAAAAAGAAAGAAAGAAAGAAAGAAAGAAAAGAAAGAAAGAAAGAAAGAAAGAAAGAAAGAAAGAAAGAAAGAAAGAAAGAAAGAGAGAGAAAGAAAGGAGGAGGAGGTAGGGAAGGAAGGAAGAAAGGAGAGAAGGAAGGAAGGAAGGGAGGGAGGGAGGGGTGTGTTGTTTTAAGCCACTAAGTTTGTAGTGATTTGTCATCACAGCCAATCAGGAAACTAAGACAATGCCATAAATAACAGTACCTGCCTCATGAGGTTGTGGGAGAAATTCAATGAAATATCACCACACAGCACCTGACACATGGTAGGTGTTCAATCAGACTGACTTAGATGTGTCACGTCAATGCCCTGCCTTCTCAGCCTTTCTTCTGCAACCCACTAAGGATGATGCCATCCTCCAAGGATGCTGGGACTTACCTTACCTCCATCTGCTAACCACATGAGTGCCTGTGTCCTGCAGTTAATAAACACCAGGGTTTTCAAATGAAACCAGCTGGAGTTAAGGTCCTGCTCTGCCTTTCCTCCTTGGGCAATTGTGGGTAAGTTTCTTGACATTTCTTGGCTTCATCTTCATCATCTTTAAAATGAGACCAACCACACCTCCCACAAAGCGTCACTGTGAGGCCAGGAGGCGATAACACGCAGGAGGCACTCAGCATCCCACAGGTGGTACTGCTACTATTACTGTCATCAGTAACGGCAAAGCTCACAGCTGTGCAACAGTGGAAATGGCTGTTCTAGAAGGTAGTGAGCTCCCTGCCACTAGAGGGAACCAAGCCACATTCTGAAGACTGTTCTTCCTCCGAGACCCATGCATTGGATGGTGGGGATCCAGGCTGATATAAAATGTCAGAGCAGAACAGGCAGAGGAAGGGGGAGTATCTTCTGAATCACTGATTCCAACCCTTCATTTTATAGAGAGGGAAATTGAGGCCCAGAGTGAGGAAGTGGAGTTCCCTCCAAGCTCCCTGCCCCCAACCAACCTTCTGAACTGCAGTTCCTGTGTACCTTCTCCACATCTGCACCCAGAGTCAACTGTTTCCTATTAATATTAATGCAGTGGAAAATTAAACCAGACTCGCAATGCCGCTTTCCAGTCCATAACCTCTGGGCTGTGCAACGGGCAGGTAACCTTTACCATTAAGTGCCACTGGATTAGAGCTTATTATTAATGTCACAAGGGATGACTGATGGGTCTGAAGATGGGCAAGGAAAAACACAGTGGGGAAGGCACAGATTACACATGGGGAAGCTCATGAGCCGCAGCTGAGAGGGCTATGCTTTCTCTTGATAGAGCCCTCTGCATCCCAGCTCCTCACTCCAAGAACTCCCCTCCCTAACATCCAGGAAGAATCACCATATCATTGCTATCATCATCATCACCATCATTATCATCACTGTATCATTATCACCATCACCATTATCACCGCCACCATCATCACGACCATCAGCAGCAGCAGCTTTATCATCACCATCATCACCACCATAAACATCTCCATCACCACCATAGCTACCATCTTCATATCATTATGACCATCACCATCATCACCATCATCATCACAGCCATGACCATATAATCACCGTCACTGCCATATCATTATCACCCTCATTATCACCATCATCACCATATCATCACCAACACCATAATTGTCACTATCATCACTATCATCAGATATCATCACCATCACCATCATTATTGCCACCATCACCATATCATCATCAACATCAACAAAATCACTATCCTCACCATATCATTATCATTCTCATCATCACTATCACCATCATAGCATGTATCACCACCATCATCACCACCATTATCATCTCATCAGCAGCACTGTCATCATCGCCATTATCATAATCATCAGCATATCATCACCATCACCATCATCATTGCTGCCATTGTCATCATCATCACTATCATCACCATATCGTCACCATCACCATCATTACCACCATCATCACCACCACCATCATCATCATCCTGATCTCTCTTCAAGAATTCACTGTTCAGTGGGGAAGGCCCTGGGATAACCAGAGAACAAAGGCAGGGTCATGAGCATTGCAACCACCCCCAAGGAGTTAGGAGCACAGGGAATGGAGAGAGAATTTACCTAGGAGAGGCACAGGGATTATCTTTGGATGGAGAGCCAATGAATGACCAGTGTTGGCACAAACTGAGGGTAAAAACTGATCGCCTTCACTTGAAGAAATGTTACTTCACTTGAATTAACTCCTAGCACTGTGCTAGGAGTCTAAAGTCTAAAGTCCAGAACTCAAGTTCTGACTTGGCTCTAAGTATGTGACTTTAAGGTAGGATTTTTCAACCTAGGTATTATTGACATTTTGGGCTGGATCACTGTCCTGTACATTGCGGAATGTTTAGCAACATCCCTCCAGGCCGCTACCCACTAGATGCCAGTAGCACTCCACCCTCCCCATTAGGACAACCAAAACTTCTCCTGAGGAGTAAAATCACACCTGGTTAAGAACCACAGCCTTGCCGGGCGCGGTGGTGCATGCCTGTAATCTCAGCACTTTGGGAGGCTGAGGCAGAAGGATCACCAGAGGTCAGGAGTTTGAGACCAGCCTGGCCAGGCTGTGGAGAAATGCGAATGCTTTTACACTGTTGGTGGGAATGTACATTAGTTCAATCATTGTGGAAGACAGTGTGGCAATTCCTCAAGGATCTAAAACCAGAAATACCATTTGACCCAGCCACCCCATTACTGGGTATATACCCAAAAGAATATAATTCATTCTACTATAAAGATGCATGCACATGTATGTTTATTGCAACACTGTCCACAATAGCAAAGACCTGGAACCAACCCAAATGCCCATCAATGATAGACTGGATAAAGAAAATGTAGGCCAGGCGTGGTGGCTCACACCTGTAATCCTAACACTTTGGGAGGCCGAGGTGGGTGGCTCACAAGGTCAGGAGTTTGAGATCAGCCTGGCCAATCTGGCAAAACCCCATCTCTACTACAAATACAAAAATTAGCTGGGCCTGGTGGCAGGAGCCTGTAATCCCAGCTACTCAGGAGGCTGAGGCAGAATTGCTTGAAACCAGAAGGCGGAGGTTGCAGTGAGCCGAGATTGCACCACTGCACTCCAGCCTGGGCAACAAGAATGAAACTCCATCTCAAAAAAAAAAAAGAAAAAAAAACAGATTTGGCCGGGCGCAGTGGTTCATGCCTATAATCCCAGCACTTTGGGAGGCTGAGGTGGGCAGATCATCTGAGGTCGGGAGTTCAAGACCAGCCGGATCGGCCGGGCGCGGTGGCTCAAGCCTGTAATCCCAGCACTTTGGGAGGCCGAGATGGGCGGATCACGAGGTCAGGAGATCGAAACCATCCTGGCCGACACGGTGAAACCCCGTCTCTACTAAAAAATACAGAAAAACTAGCCGGGCGAGGTGGCGGGCGCCTGTAGTCCCAGCTACTTGGGAGGCTGAGGCAGGAGAATGGCGTGAACCCGGGAGGCGGAGCTTGCAGTGAGCTGAGATCCGGCCACTGCACTCCAGCCTGGGCGGCAAAGCGAGACCCCGTCTCAAAAAAAAAAAAAAAAAAAAAAAAAAAAAAAAGACCAGCCGGACCAACATGGAGAAACCCCGTCTCTACTAAAAATACAAAATTAGCTGGACGTGGTGGCTCATGCCTGTAATCCCAGCTACTCATGAGGCTGAGGCAGGAGAATCACTTGAACCCAGGAGGCAGAGGTTGCAGTGAGCCGAGATCGGGTCACTGCACTCCAGCCTGGGCAACAAGAGCAAAACTCCATCTCAAAAAAAAAGGAAAATGTGATACATATACACCATGGAATATTATGCAACCATAGAAAGGAATGAGATCAAGTCCTTTGCAGGGACATGGATGAAGATGGAAGCCATCAATCTCAGCAAGCTAACACAGGAACAGAAAAGCAAACACCGCATGATCTCACTTATAAGTGTGAGCTCCACAGTGAGAACACATGGACACAGGGAGGGGAACAACACGCACTGGGGCCTGTCGGTGCACGGGAGGGGAGGCAGAGCATCAGGACCAACAGCTAATGCATGCTGGGCCCTCACACCTAGGTGACAGGTTTATAGGTGCAGCAAACCACCATGGCACACGTTTACCTATGTAACAAACCTGCACGTTCTGCACATGTATCCCGGAACTTAAAGTAAAATTAATTAATTAATTAAAATAAAATAAAGTGCTCAGCACAGAGCCTGGCACGCAGTAAGAGATCCATAAATGTAAACCATTCTTCTCATTACTACCCAACTCACAGGCATAGAGTAAAAATCGATGTAAGTGTGCTGATGGTCCTAACACAGCTCTCATTCCACGTGCTGGTCTCACTGCCCTTTCTCTGCTGCTCAGCCAAACCTTGGTGGAATGAAAAAGTTCTCAAGGAACTGTAGCAGGACAGACAAATTCTCTGAGGCTTGCCCCTAAGCACCCAGCCAAGAAAGCCCCCATTCTGATTCTCAGCACTCTGCTGACTGCCAGACTGAGAGTTAATACTGCAGTCTTTTCAGCCTTGGCTCTAGCCCTGGGAAAAAAAAAAAAAAGGGAGATGAGCAAAGAATTCCAGGGCTTTAATATTCTGTCTGATCATTACTATTGTTGTGCTGTATTTGGTGAGCGTATTATGCTTTTAAATCAGAGACCTGGCAGTTATCCAGGCTGCACCCAGCAAAGAGAGTTGTTGTGTATGCATATGTCCAAACGCATCAAATTATACATTAAATACAGCTGCTTTTAAAAAAGAAGAAGAAGAGAAAGATGCAGAAACAGTACACGCACTCTGAAAAGAAGAAATAATTATTCATAGGCCAAAAAAAATGGTGCTTCTTGCTTCTAGGTCTCAGGGGAATATCTTTTGGTCTCTGGCAAGAGTAAAAGTATAAAACGAAGAAAATGGCTTTGGACTTAGAAAGAATTGGGTTCTTCTTAAGTGACTGTGGATAAGCATCTTCTTGTATCCAAGCCTCTGTCTCTTCACTTGCAAAATAGAAGTAACAGCCCCTTGCTCTTTGGCAAGCTGTAAGGCATGAAATGGATACAAAGTGTTTTCCCCAGGCCCTACTCCTACTGAAAGGTGGCAATAGTGGGTGTAGGGAAGTATGGAAGAAAAAAATGGAAATGGACAGGGGGCCCCCGACCAGTAGAAAAGAGGGGTTTTTCTTGCTTGTTTGGTTGGTTTTGGTTTTTGGTTGTTGTTGTTTTGAGATGGAGTTTCAGTCGTTGCCCAGACTGGAGTGCAGTGGCATGATCTCGACTCACTGCAACCTCCGCCTCCCGGGTCCAAGCGATTCTCCTGCCTCAGCCTCCCGAGTAGCTGGGACTACAGCTGCGTGCCACTACGCCTAGCTAATTTTTGTATTTTCAGTGGAGACTGGGTCTCACTATGTTGGCCAGGCTGGTCTCGAACTCCCAAGGTTTTTAAGATGTGACGCTACTGCAGAGAAATGATCCTCCTGATGCTCCCCTACCTCGGCCTGCCATGGGAGCCCTGGGATGCTCTGAATCTGTGACAAAGGAGAGGTCCCCCCTGTGAGCCCAGCCAGAAAAATCACAACCAACACCTCCTCCCAGGACGGAGGAAGGAGGAGCCCCAGGCGCATAATTAAGGCATGTAAAGGAACTCTGGCCACAGAAGCAGAACCCTGGACTCAACTCCTGGCTCTGGTCGAAATGCCCCACAAAACCACTTCCCTTTTATTTATTTTTAAAATCATTATTGATGTACAATAATTATATGTATTTGGGAGGAACATGTATTTTGTTTTATTTTTTTGAAACAGAATCTCATCTGGGCTCACCTCAGCCTCTGCCCCCCAGGTTCAAGTGATACTCCTGCCTCAGCCTCCCAAGTAGCTGGAATTACAGATGTGTGCCACCACTCCTGGCTAATTTTTGTATTTTTAGTAGAAACGGGGTTTCACCATGTTGGCCAGACTGGTTTCCAACTCCTGGGCTCAAGCAATATGCCTGCCTCTGCCTCCCAAAGTGCTGGGATTACAGGCGTAAGCCACTACGCCTGGCCACATGTGATATTTTGATGCATGTATGCAACATGCTTGAGGCTCTGGATGGCTCAATTACCCTGATTTGAACATTACACTTCAATTTTCTTGACTTTTCCCTCTTCATAAAAGAAGTTCTAACAGTCAACTACAATGCCTCTCCAGGCCTTTGTTTTCTCATCCCTTGAGTGGAACATAAAATGTGTAACTGCTTATATCACAGAAATGCTTCAGGGCTCCAGGGAGGAATGTGCAAAATCAATGTCTCTGTCAATTGCAAAGTGCTATACAAATGAGGGGATACATCAGTGCCTTGTCATCAGCTGCTTGACTTTCCCCAGATGATTCGCAGGTTTTGGCAGTTCCAGAAGCTTGATTCAAACACCCAAAATTCAGCTCTTTTATGTGCAGTGTCTCAGACCCATAAATGCTCCAGAAACCATCTGCCTACCCTTGACACTTATTTCTTTTCAGGCCATATCGTGAGCCCATTTTTATGAATTAAGTCCTTCTGACACCTGGAATATTCATCAACCAGCCACCTAAAAACGGCACAAAGGCATCAGCCACAGCTTAATCATGTGGCACCCAGCAGATGCCCAGGAAATATGGGATTAACTGGACTGACTCACAAACACATCCAATAATCCATTAGGTTCCCTGGCTCAGCTTGGCTTGGCAAGATTCACAGAGGGAATTTCTTTCAAAAAAGAAAAAAACAATGCAAAACCAAAACAAAAGTATATGCTCTTAAAACTTAGGAGGACGGCCAGGCATGGTGGCTCGCACCTGTAATCCCCAGACTTTGGGAGGCCATGGTGGGTGGATCACTTGAGCTCAGGAGTTCAAGGCCAACCTGGGCAACATGGCAAAACTCCATCTCTACAAAAAATGCAAAAATTAGCCAGGTGTGGTGGTGTGTGCCTGTAGTCCCAACTACTTGGGAGGCTGATGTGGAAGGATGTCTTGAGCCCAGGAGGCAGAGGTTGAAGTGAGCTGTGATTGTGCCACTGCACTCCAGCCTGGGCAATAGAGCCAGACCCTGCCTCAAAAATAACAATAACAAAAAAACTTAGGAGGACAACAAATGTCTCCCTGTGCCTACTACTAGAATGGTAAAATTTAGAACAGAGCAGAAGCAAAACTCATATAGTATGTATGTACCTCCATACATCCACACATACATACATGTATACAAGCAAATGTACATACATACCCAAAGCATGCAGAGGGATATCCTGGGAAAAGTCCTTGAGTGCCATGAGGCACTGTTTGAGTGGGTTAAAATCCCAGAACCACCGATTAGCAGCTGAGTGACTTATCAAATAACTTACTTTTCTTACTATCCATGTAGCAATGGGGAAATGACATCACCAGCCTTACCAAAGAGGAGGAAAAGCACTGTAATTGTTGACGGTGTGATCAAGCCATCAAATGTGCAGCAAGACAGCTATATACATTATGAAACAACTCACACTTGCCTTACTTAATAATATAGGCAAGAAAAAATTAAAAAGAAGACTATGAGCATTTTGATCCTAACCAGCCAATGGTGAGTCTCCTGCTGCAGTCTGCTCACTCACGCCCCTGAATCGGTGCATAGTATTGGTACTTATGGCAAACCTTGGTGCCATTTTCATTTGTTGAAATGCATATTTTTCACTCACTGTCAGTTTTGTTTGCCATTTTGGCTGTGATTAATGGTTTCTTTCTTGAAACTGATTATTTTAAAACGCTGGTGTCTATGCATCTCCTTTGGTTCCTGCCTCTGGCCTTTGTCCATTTCCCTATGGTGCACTGGCCCACTCGACACCCTGCAGTGCCTCCAGCCACCACGCCTTCCTTCACCTGGTTCTGAGCTCCTGGGACACTTGGATGGGAGTTCTCAGGAGCCAGAAGTCAAAAGGAACAATTATACCCTCCAGACTCAGAAACCTGTTTCAGGACCAAGGCCAGAGACCATGCCCTGCTAGGCCCCGTCCATCATAGTTGATTAAAGCTAGACAAAAGAAATGCTTATACACTGTCGGTGGGAATGTAAATTAGTTCAACCTCTATGGAGAACAGTGTGGAGATATCTCCAAGAACTAAAAATAGAACACCATTTGATGCAGCAATCACACTACTGAGTGTGATCTACCCAAAGGAACAAAAATCCTTCTATCAAAAAGACACCTGCACATATATGCTTATCACAGCACAATTCACAATAGCAAAGTCATAGAATCAACCAAAGTGGTTATGAACAGAGGATTAAAGAAAATGTGTGTGTGTGTGTGTGCACATGCATGCACGCGCATGTGTGTATGTGGTGTATATATACATATAAATACACATTTATGTGTATATATGGGGTATTTATACATATACATACTCAAATATCATGGAATACTATGCAGCCATAAAAATGGGTGAAATCATGTCCTTTGCATCAACATGAATGGAGCTGGAGGCCATTATCCTAAGTGAAATAGCTCAGAAACAGAAAATCAAATACTGTATGCTGTCACTTACAAGTGGGAGCTAAACAAATGGGCACACATGGACACAAAAGATGGAGATAACAGACACTGGGGACTCCAAAAGGAGAAAAGTTGGGAAGGGGTGAGGGTTGAAAAATGACCTCTTGGGTACAATGTTCATTATTTGGGTGATGGGTCCACTAGAAGCCCAAACCTCACCATGATGCATTATATCCATATAACAAATAACAAACCTGCACATGTACCTTCTGAATCTATAATTTAAAAAATAAAACAAAATGTCAACATCACCTCAAAGATACTGTGCTGTTAATTCCATAATTAAAATAGCTTTCTCTAAAAGAAAAACGCTACAGCTATGACAACATTCCCTTAACACCTACCTCACAGCGTCCTTGTAAAGGTTAAATGTCATGAGTGAATGTGAAGTTCTTTCCTTGCTCTTCTTTTCTCTCCTTTGATGGAAAATGGTACCTCCCCCACTCCACCATCACCGGCATAAAGCAAATCCTTCCACCCCAAAATTCCCGCCTGACTCCCTCTGGCTTCCTGGTGCTGATGGTGCTTAGGAGAGAAGGCAGTTCTGGCCCTCTGGACTCAGCCAAAACCAGAACCAGCTTTCCATGATGGTCCCACCTCCCTCTCCTTCTCTTGCTTGGGGCGCAAAGAATCCCCCCGTAAGGAGATTCACAGCCGGCTTCATATGGAGGGAACCACACCGCCTCTTCCTCTGATGTGGATGCAGCTCTCTGTGGCATCCTCTTTCTCTGATATTTCTATCACAGCCTCCATCATCTCCCCTTCCCATCCTATTGCAGGATGAACCCAATGTTGGGACTCACTGAAGAGGTTAATAAAAGCTAGTGGGGCCCCCCTGAAACTGTTCCAAAGCTCAACCTCTTTCTAGAGCTTCCTTCCAAGAAAGGAACCCTGAAATGAGGAGGCCAGGTCTTCCTTGAAGTATGTGGGGCAAGAGAGATCTCTATCCACATGCAAAGCATCGTTATGGGTTTAATTGTGTCACCCAAAAGAGATACATTGAAGTCCTATCTGCAGTACCTCAGAATGTGACTTTATCTGGAAATAGGATCTTTGCAGCTATAATTAGTTACATTAAGATGGGTTCACGGGGCCGGGCGCGGTGGCTCACGCCTGTAATCCCAGCACTTTGGGAGGCCGAGATGGGTGGATCACGAGGTCAGGAGATCGAGACCATCCTGACTAACATGGTGAAACCCCGTCTCTACTAAAAAAAATACAAAAATTAGCCGGGCGCGGTGGCGGGCGCCTGTAGTCCCAGCCACACGGGAGGCTGAGGCAGGAGAATGGCGTGAACCCGGGAGGCGGAGCTTGCAGTGAGTGGAGATTGCGCCACTGCACTCCAGCCTGGGAGACAGAGCGAGACTCCGTCTCAAAAAAAAAACAAAAAAAAAAAAAAAAAAAAAAAAAGATGGGTTCACGGGCCGGGCGCGGGGGCTCAAGCCTGTAATCCCAGCACTTTGGGAGGCCGAGGCGGGTGGATCACGAGGTCAGGAGATCGAGACCATCCTGGCTAACATGGTGAAACCCCGTCTCCACTAAAAATACAAAAAACTAGCCGGGCGTGGTGGCGGGCGCCTGTAGTCCCAGCTACTCGGAGGCTGAGGCAGGAGAATGGCGTGAACCTGGGAGGCGGAGCTTGCAGTGAGCCGAGATCGCGCCACTGCACTCCAGCCTGGGTCACACAGCACGAGACTCCGTCTCAAAAAAAAAAAAAAAAAAAAAAAAAGATGGGTTCATACCAAAGTAGTGTGGGTCCTTAATCCATTATGACTGATGTCCTTATAAGAAAAGCGGAAGGCCAGGTGCGGTGGCTCTTGCTTGTAATCGCAGCACTTTGGGAGGCAGAAGCAGGTGGATCACCTGAGGTCAGGAGTTCAAGACCAGCCTGGCCAACATGGCGAAAGCCTGTCTCTACTAAAAATACAAAAAGTTAGCCAGGTGTGGTGGCGGGCGCCTGTAGTCCCAGCTCCTTGGGATGCAGAGGTTGCATTGAGCCAAGATCATGCCACTGCACTCCAGCCTGAGCAACACAGCAAGACTCTGTCTCAAAAAATAAATAGAAGAGGAGAAGAGACAGAGACACCAGGGGAAGAGACCAGGTGATGACAGAGGCAAAGGTCACAGTGAGGCATCTATGAGCCAAGGAACTCCAGGACAGCTGGCAGCCACCAAGAGTCAGGAAAAAGCAAAGCACAATGCTCTCCTAAGTCTTCAGAAAGAGGATGGTCCTGCCAACACCTTGCTTTCAGACTTCCAGCCTCCAGAACTGTGAGACAATAAATTTCTGTTGTTTTAAGCCACTCAGTGTGTCATAATTTGTTATGGCAGCCACAGGAAACAGATACATCTCACAGTTCAAAAAGTCAGACAGAAGTTGCACCACCGAGGCCAGGCACAGTGGCTCATGCCTATGATCCCAGGACTTTGGGAGGCCAAGGAGGGCGGACCACTTGAGGCCAAGAGTTTGAGACCAGCCTCAGCAAAATGCCAAAACCCCATCTCTACAAAAAAAAAACACACACACACAAAAATACAAAAATTAGCTGGCCATGGTGGTGCCTGTCTGTGGTCCCAGCTACTGAGGAGGCTGAGGTGGGAAGATCATTTGAGCCCAGGAGGCCTAGGCTGCAGAGAGCCGAGATTGTGCCACAGCACTCCAACCTGAACAACAGAACAAGACCTTGTCTCAAAGGAAAAAAAAAAAAAAAAAGGCTGCACCACCCGGTGTAACATACTCCCAGTTCACACACCCTTTCCAGCCTCCCGGCCTTTACATATGATGCCCTTTCCCCCTGAAAAACCCACCTCTCCCTTTGTCTGCCCAACAAAATTCCATTCACTTTTTCTTTTCTTTTCTTTTTTAACACAGGGCCTCACTGTTGCCCTGGCTGGAGTGCAATCCTCCCACCTCAGCCTCCCAAGTATCTGGGGCTGCAGGCATGTGCCACCGCACCTGGCTAATTTTTGTATTTTTATTAGAGACTTGGTTTCGCTATGTTTCCCAGGCTGTTCTCAAACTCCTAGGCTCAGGCAGTCCACCCGCCTCAGCCTCTCAAAGTATTGGGATTACAGGCGAGAGCCACCACACCCAGCACCTACTCACTTTTTCAAGGTACATCTTAGATGTCACTTCCTCCAGGAAGCCCTCTCTGACTTCTCACACTCCCCACCACCACCATTGCTCTTGTGTATTTCACTGCTGTGGCATTTGCCCCAATGTAGGACAATTGCCCATTCATGAGTCTGCCTTCCAGGCTGGACGATGAGCTCACAGAAGCCGGAGAACTCACTCACATCCCCAGTACCCACAAAGGCCTGGCCCAGAATTCCTCATCAGAACCAGAGTTCAGCTACATTCTTAATTAACAGCTTCGCCTCAGTGTATCTGTGACACTTTCTTCCTTCCATAAAAGAGAGATCTGAAGCAAGCGTGACAAAATGCTAAGATCTATTAACTCCCTAGGGTACATACATGGGTGTCATTTTATTTCTTGTACTTTTCTGAAGGTTTGAAATATTTCCTAATGAAAATGTTCTCAGCCTTAAAAACGGAATGTAATGGGCTATCATGGTACACCACCAGTCCACCAGGGAGTGATTTCTTCTGGAAAAAGCATGTCTAGTTCAAAGCATGCACCCTAGAGCACATTTGCAGAACTCAGCCCACCCATGTGTCTGGGAAGGAGGAATATTTCTCAAGCGCCCCCAATGCCCTCTTGATTATGTTATTCTTGTTTTCATTATGACTGCAATCCTACAAGATCATTTGACTGTTTTCTTTTTTCAGAAAAGAGGCTTCCCGTGAGGTGCAGTGGCTCACACCTGTAATCCCAATATTTTGGGAGGCTGAGGCTGGCAGACCACCAGAGGTCAGGAGTTTGAGACCAGCCTGGCCAACATGCTGAAACCCCATCTCTACTAAAAATACAAAAATTAGCCTGGCATGATGGCACGCACCTGTAATCCCAGTTACTTGGGAAGCCGAGGCAGGAGAATCACTTGAACCTGAGAGACAGAGGTTGCAGTGAGCCGGGATCGTGCCACTGCACTCCAGCCTGGGCGACAAAGCAAGACTCTGTCTTCCAAAAAAAAAAGAAGAGAGACTTGCCCTAGGTCATTGATAGGGTTTGGATGTGTGTCCCCATCCAAATCTCATGTTCAGTTGTAGTCTGCAGTGTTGGAGGTGGGGCCCAGCGGGTGGTGACTGGATCATGGGGGAGGTTTCTTAGGAACGATTTAGCACCATCCCTTTGACGCTGTCCTCTGGATAGTGAGTTTTCATGTGATCCGGCTGCTTAAAAGTATGCAGCTGGCCAGGCACAGTGGCTCACGGCCTGTAATCCTAGCACTTTGGGAGGCCGAGGCAGATGGATCACCTGAGTCAATAGTTCAAGACCAGCCTAGCCAACAGGCAAAACCCTATCTCTACTAAAAATACAAAAATTAGCCAGGCCTGGTGATGGGAGCCTATAATCCCAGCTACTCAGGAGCCTGAGGCAGGAGAATGGCTTAAACCTGGGAGGCAGAGGTTACAGTGAGCCAAGATCACACCACTGCACTCCAGCCTGGGCAACAGAGTGAGACCCTGTCTCAAAAAAAAAAGAAAAAAATTGTGCAGCATCTCCCCACTCACTCTCTCCTGCCCCCGCTCCCACCATGAGAGACATCTACTCCCTCTTTGCCTTCCACCATGACTGGAAGCTTCCTGAGGCCTCCCCAGAAGCAAAAGCCCCTATGTATCCTGTACAGCCTGCAGAACCGTGAGCCAATTAAACCTCTTTTATTTATAAATTACCCAGCCTCAGTCATTTCTTTGTAGCAATGTGAGAACAGATTGATACAATTAGCCGAGCCTAGTGGAGTGCACCTGTAATCCCAGCTACTCTGGAGGCTGAGGCAGGAGAATCGCTTGAATCCGGGAGGCAGAGGTTGCAGTGAGCTGAGATCGTGACGCTGACGCGGCACTCCAGCCTGGACAACACAGCAAGACTCTGTCTCAAAAAAAAAAAAGAGAGAGAGAACAGACTGATACAACCATTCAGCTAATAAATTTTGGATCTGAGATTGAAGCTGAGTCTATCTTTTTCCAAAGCTTAGTAACAGAAGCAGAGGTTTATGTGGGGTTTTCTGTATGCCAGGCACATACTAGCTTCCTTCAGCTTCACAACAGCCGTGTGAGACAGGTCCTGTGATTATCATCATCTCGTCGTACAGATGAAGAATGAAAGGTGCAGAGAGGTTGAGTAGCTTTGCAAGGGAACAGCTAGTTCATGGCGATGCTGGAATTTAAACATATGCAGTCTGGTTCCAGAGTCTGTGCTCCCAGCCACACAGCCACACGCCTTCTCCCTGCAGTCTTGCCCACCACACAGAACAGGCTCACGCTCCTCCAGGAAGGGCCCCTGGAGGCCAGAGAGGGCATCCCAGTCCCTAAGAGTCTCTGGAGGTCACCACACCCACGGCTCTACCTCCAAACTCAAGAAGAACTGAACTGGCCTTGATCAATCTACATTGAGGACAGTGTGGGTGAGCGGTGGCTCTATGCAGGGGACTATGGTCTGAACGTCTGTGTCCTCACAGAATTCATATGTTGAAATTGTTTTTTGTTTTTGAGACAGAGTCTTGCTCTGTCACCCAGGCTAGAGTGCACTGTCACAATCTTGGCTCACTGCAACCTCCACCTCTCAGGATCAAGCGGTTCTCCAATGTCAGCCTCCCGAGTAGCTAGCACTACCGGAGTACACCACCACGCCCAGTTAATTTTTTTGTATTTTTAGTAGAAACAAGGTTTTACCATGTTGGCCAGGCTGGTCTCAAACTCCTGACCTCAAGTGATCCGCCCTCCTCAGCCTCCCCACGTGCTGGGATTGCAGGCATGAGCCACCATGTCCAGCCCATATGTTGAAATTCTAACCGCCAAGGTGATGATATTAGGAAGCGGGGCCTTTTGACAGGTGATTAGGTCCTGGGGGCAGAGCCTCATGAATGGGATCAGTGTCCTTATCAAACAGCCCCGGGAGAGGGCACTGGCCGTTCTACCTCAAGAGGACACAGCAGGAAGGTGGTATCTAGGAACAAGGAAGCAACCTCACGTTTTGATACAGGTATATGGGTGATCACCATGATTAAGCTAGTTCACATACCCAGCACCTCACGTAGCTAGCTTTGTGTGTGTGTGGTGACAATGCTTAAAATCTACCCTCTTAGCAAATTTCAAGTATAAATACTGTATTGTTAGTTATCCTACCACGCTGTGCATTTGACTTGATGGAGCCTGAGGTGAATGGGGACATGAAGCAGGATGAGGCCGGCCACAGAAATCAGAGGCTTTAGGGCATGATGATGCACACCTGTAGTCCCAGCTCCTCAGGAGGCTGAGGCAGGAGGATCACTTGAGCCCAGCAGTTGGAGGCTGCAGTAAGCAATGATCACACCAAAGGGAAAGAAAGGGGAGGGGAAGGGAGGGGAGGGGAGGGAAAGGGAAGGAAAAGGAAATGGGAAAGGAAGGAAAATGAAATGGGAAAGGAAAGGAAAGGGGAAAGGAAGAAAAAAGAAAGGGGAAGGGAAAGGGGAAGGGAAGGGAAGGGGAGGGGAGGGGAGGGGAGGGGAGGGAAGAGGGAAGGAAAGGAAGAAATCAGAGGCTGTAGCCAACACTTCTAGGGTGGACTGCTTTACCCAAGCACTGGAAATGAGGCAGCTGAGAGCAAACAGCAACAGCTGAAGACCTCAGGGAGGCAGGTCCTGCCCTCCCTGCTGGGGGAGGAGTCTGGCACAAAAGAAGCTTTAGCTTTAGGACGCTGGTGCACCGAGCAACTGCTCCAACAGGCCTCGCCTTTCCCTGGACAGGATGGCAGTGGGACAACACTCCAAACAATGAACAAAACACTGTCCCTGCCCTTGAGGACTTCCAAGTCTACTGGGAACAATGGTGAAGTCGACAGGCAATTACATTTCAGCAGAATCACAGCTAGCAAGGAGACCAATCAGGCTAAGTGGTCAGGGAAGAAGTATGGGCTGAAGGTTTGTGTCCTCTCAAAGTTCATGTGTTGACACCCTAATCCCCAACGTGATGCTCTTGGGAGGTAGGGCTTTTGGGAGGTGATGAGGTTTAGCTGAGGTCAGGGAGGTATGGCCCTAATGATGGGAATAGTGTATTTATAAGAAAAAGAAGAGGCCAGGCATAGTGGCTCATGCCTGTAATCCCAGCACTTTGGGAGGCTGAGGCGGGCAGATCACCTGAGGTCAGGAATTCAGGAGTTCGAGACCAACCTGACCAACATGGTAAAACCGCCATCTCTACTAAAAGTAAAAAAAATTAGCCATGAGTGGTGGCACATGCCTGTAATCTCAGCTACTTGGGAGGCTGAGGCAGGAGAATCACTTGAACCGAGGAGGTGGAGGTTGCAGTGAGCCAAGATCGCGCCACTGTGCTCCAGCCTGGGCAACAGAGTAAGACTCCTACTCAAAAAATAAATAAAGTGGAAGAAACACCAGTCTCTCTCTCTCTCTGACCCCATGCATGTGAGGACCCAGACAGTAAACGTCCAATTGCAAGCTGGAAAGGAGCTCCCACCAGAACCCTGAAGTCAGATTTCCAGCCTCCAGAACTGTGAGAAAATAAATGTCTGCTATTGAAGCCACCCAGTCTGTGGCAGCACAAACTGACTAAGACAGATGAATTCTGGAGGAGACAATATCTGAGCTGACACCTGAAAGATGAATATGCATGAGCCATTTAAAGGAAACAGAAGACTACTATACTCCCACCAGAACTGCTAGAATTAAAAAGACTAACAATGCCAAGTGTTGGCAAAGATATGGAGCAACTGGAACACCTACATGCAGTTGGTGGGAGTCTAAATTGGTACCAGCACTTTGGAAACCTGCTTATAAATTTTCTACAAGGTGAAACATACACCTATCCCACCACCTGGCAACTCCACTCCTGGCTTATATCCTGTAAAGGTACCCACATACTAAGATGTGCACACTTTATACCCACTACATGTATGACATACCTCAATCAAAAGATTTTTTTTTAAAAAAAAGAGAGGTGTCGGCCAGGCACAGTGGCTCACGCCTGTAATCCCAGCACTGTGGGAGGCTGAAGTTGGTAGACCACCTGAGTTCAGGAGTTTGAGACCAGCCTGGCCAACATGGTGAAAACTTGTCTCTACTAAAAATACAAAAAAAAAAGAAAAAAAAAAAAACAGTCTGGGCATGGTGGCGCGCGCCTGTAATCCCAGCTACTTGGGAGGCTGAGGCAAGAAAATCGCTTGAACCCGGGAGGTGGAGGTTGCAGTGAGCTGAGATCATACCACTACACTCCAGCCTGGGTGACAGAGCTAGATTCTGTCTCAATTTAAAAAAAAAGGAAAGAGAGACATGGCCAGTCTTTTTGTATGGGACATATTATTTACATCTCTCTCTTTTTTTTTTTTTTTTTTTTTTGAGACAGAGCCTCACTGTGTTGCTCAGGCTGGAGTTCAGTGGTGTGATCTCAGCTCACTGCAGCCTCCGCTTCCTGGGTTCAAGTAATGAACCGGGCTAATTTTTGTATTTTTAGTAGAGATGGGGTTTCACCATGTTGCCCAGGCTGGTCTGGAACCCCTGACCTCAGGTGATCCGCCCACTTCAGCCTCCCAAAGTGCTGGGATTACAGGCGTGAACCACCGCACAGGGCTTTCTGTAAGTTTTTAACCAAGAAATTCCAACAAGTGAGCTTCCAACCTGAGGACTACCAACCAGAAAGGGTCCACTGAGACAATTGCTCAGAGACTTCATCCATCAACGTGCGCAAGGAAATAATGAGATTTAGGGTCAGTGGCTTGGAGAGAAAAATGCTGAAAACAGCAACAGCAGATGGATGGGATAGTCAGAGAGGAGGCCCGGGTGACTCTTCCTCTGTAAGTAACTCTGTAAGTGACTCTTACCATTCAAGAAAGGTGCTGGTTCCAAGGTAGAGAGGCGGAGGGTGGGAGAGAAGATGACCCTGTGTGGGAAGGTGTGGGACGCTCAGTGGGAAAGCTAATGAATGTCTGTCTCATCCCATTATACCGGGGCCCTTTACACGGCACATAAAAATCCAACTAGCGTCTCCCCAACAGACTCTTTCTGCTCAACCTGGCTTGTCTCTTCATAACTTTGAAGTGGCAGAGCAGCGTTTTTAATTAACAAGCCGTGTCTCTATCCCACCGTACATTTATTTAACTGCTCAATGCGACAACCAGGTACCTTCCGAGAAGGAGAGGAATTTTAAGAGGGTGGGAAGGGGGGCACAGGGGAGTCGCTTGAGGGTGTCAGATGAGCAGGTGCAGGCTTGTTAGTTGCTGTGAATGCATAAACCTCGTAAATTAATTTCACTGATGGTTCATTTTTTATTAATGTTTTCCTGGCCATAAAAAAGTAACACTCTATTCCCCTGAATTCCAGGGGAAAAGACACATTCTCGGGAAGAGGATAGATTCAAATATTATATGACGACCAACCCGCCTCTCTGCCTTCCCCCATCCTTCCTCATTGTGTCATTTTTCTCTCCAAGCCACTGACCAGAAATCTCATTATCACTTCCTTGTGCATGTGGATGGATGAAGTCTGCAAGAGATTGTCTTGATAGACCCTTTCTGGTTGGCAGCTCTCAGAGGTTCTCAAAGAAGGATCTCAGATCATTCCAGTGGGGGGCAGGACCTGTTGGGAAGGGAGGCAGCTGGTGGGTCATAGAAGCCCTGAACCAGGGACTAGGGAAGCAGATACAAGTAACCCTCAGACCACACACTTGTTGAGGAGCCCAGAGCAAGACACTGGCCTGTCTAGTCATTGGTCCTTCCTGTCAAGGGAAAGAAATGATATATGGGCCAGGCACAGTGGCTTACCCTTGTAATCCCATCTTGGGAGGCCAAGACAGGCGGATCACTTGAGGTCAGGAGTTCGAGACCAGCCTGGCCAACATGGTGAAACCCTGTCTCTACTAAAAATACAAAAATTAGCCAGGCGTGCTGGCACGAGCCTGTAATCCCAGCTACTCGGGAGGCTGAGGCAAGAGAATCGCTTGAATCTGGAGGCAGAGGTTGCAGTGAAACGGGATCATACCACTGCACTCCAGCCTGGGCGACAGAGCAAGACTCCGTCTCAAAAAAATGAAATAAAATAAAAATAAATCTCTTTCTCTCTGCATGTACATCCTGTCTCTGTTTCTCTAGAGAATGCTGACTAACACAAAGGTATCTCACACCATCAATCAATAAATGATTTTAGGCTGCGTGTGGCAGCTCATTCCTGTAATCCCAATATTTTGGGAGCCTGAGGCAGGAAGACCTCTTGAGGCCGGGAGTTCAAGACCAATCTGGGCAACATAGCAAGACCCCATCTCTACAAAAAAAAAATAATAAAATAAATAATAAGAATAAAAATAAGTGAATCAATAATCTTTTTTTTTTTTTTTCCTTTTTTTGAGACGGAGTCTCGCTCTCTCGCCCAGGCTGGAGTGCAGTGGCCGGATCTCAGCTCACTGCAAGCTCCGCCTCCCGGGTTTATGCCATTCTCCTGCCTCAGCCTCCCGAGTAGCTTGGACTACAGGAGCTCGCCACCACGCCCAGCTAGTTTTTTTTTTTGTATTTTTAGTAGAGACGGGGTTTCACCATGTTAGCCAGGATGGTCTCGATCTCCTGACCTCGTGATCCACCCGCCTCGGCCTCCCAAAGTGCTGGGATTACAGGCTTGAGCCACCGCGCCCGGCGTGAATCAATAATCCTTACATAGACTTGCCAGCACCAAAACAACTGCCATTTGACCATTTTCTTCTTTAATAACATACTTGCCCAATAGTTTTCCATCTTTTTTCTTTTTTTGATTTTTTTGTCACTCAATAATCTTTAATTCATTTTCATAATTTCAGAGATTTCACAAAAATTACAACATTTAATGACCTTAGGAAATAAAAATAACTAAGAAAAAGTAAAAGAAATAAACAAAAAACAAAAACAAAGAAGAAAACAAAAATAAAGAAAATTTTTTAAATTACTTTAGTCTTTTTTTTTTTTTTTATTTTTTTTTTTGAGACAGAGTCTCACTCTGTCACCCAGGCTGTGCAGTGGTGCAATCTCATCTCACTGCAACCTCTGCCTCCCGGGTTCAAGCGATTCTCCTGCCTCAGCCTCCCTAGTAACTGGGATTATAGGAGCCCGCCACCACGCCTGGCTGATTTTTGTATTTTTAGAAAAATTAGAAAGAATTGAGAGAGAACCACTCCGGGGTTGTTCAACCTTAAAGTTTGTGATTCTGTTGCATTTTCACAACTCCAGGCATAAGTTTAAACAGTAGGTCATGGGGGGAGTGGGGAGGGCTCCTGCAGATTAAATGCAATCAAAAGCCCAATTTCTTGTCTCTGAATTATAATTACATAAGCACTATGGGCAATCTTCCATTATAATCAGCTATAATTGGTAAAGAAAGGCCTCACTAATTCCAAAACTGCCATGGAAGAAGGAAACATCTTGTATCTACCAGAAAAATTTTGAATTCTGAAGCATATTAAAGTAAAGCTGTTTGTTTCCCCTTCAAGTGTGTGCACTGAAAATAAACAACCAAGCATGGCCAAGCAGGAGCCGGTTCAGACCTGCTTGCTCCATAATAACCTATTTAGATGTAACTCATCTGTTCTGCTTCACCAGCTTAGAGTGCAGTATGAGATCACCAGGCTTTTTAATATTCAAATTAAATTACTCTGGGAGCACAAATTGGTTCAACCTTTTTGGAGGGCAATTTTTGATAGCACCTCCCAAAATGTGAAATATGCTTACCTTTTTAACTCAGAAATTCTACTTCTAGGAATCTGTCCTGCAGAAATACTTGCACCAATACATGATGACCTAAACGATGTTTCCTGCAGGGTTTTATGGAAAAGAAATGGGAACGACTTGGCTGGGCACAGTGGTTCACGCCTGTAATCCCAGCACTTTGAGAGGCTGAGGCAGGTGGATCACCTGAGGTCAGGAGTTTAAGACCAGCCTGGCCAACATGGTGAAACCCCATCTCTACTAAAAAATACAAAAATGAGTCGGGTGTGGTGGCAGGCGCTTGTAATCCCAGCTACTCAGGCGGCTGAGACAGAAGAATCACTTGAACCCGGGAGGCGGAGTGTGCAGTGAGCCAAGATCGCACCACTGCACTCCAGCCTGAGCGACAGAGCAAGACTCTGTCTCAAAAAGAAGAAAGAAAGAAATGGGAATGACGCGATTGCCAATTAGCAGGGGATTGGTTAGAAGGAACGAGGTGGATATGTGCTTGTTTCAGAAGACCTTAAAGACAACTGTGCAGTGATAACACAAAGTAACCAAGCCACACAGAAAGCACAGTGACATTTATGTTTAAAACTATGCCATCCTATCTATTTATATGTATCGACATGGATATGTCTGTATCCCTATCTACATACATATATCTATGTCTATCTTGGTCTATGTCTTGAATTCTGTATCTACACACCTGTCTGTATCTATATCTACTCTATATCCATAGTAGAGCTATCTATCTATATCTATCTACGATCTATTATCTGTCTATAGCTACATCCATATTTACATAAAAGTCTGAAAAAGCAAATGTCACCAAGAGACAAAATGAAGGTTATCAAAAGACAACTTTTGGTCAGGCGCAGTGGCTCACGCCTGGAACCCCAACACTTTGGGAGGCCGAGGCAGGTGGATCACCTGAGATCAAGAGTTTGAGACCAGCCTAACCAATATGGTGAAACCCCATCTCTACTAAAAACACAAAAATTAGCCAGGCGTGGTGGTGGCACGTGCCTATAATCCCAGCTACTCGGGAGGCTGAGGCAGGAGAATCATTTGAACTCGGGAGGCAGAGGTTACAATGAGCGGAGACCGCGCCATTGACTCCAGCCTGGGCAAAAAGAGGGAAACTCTGTCTCCAGAAAAAAAAAAAAGAAGAAAGAGAGAGAAAAAGACAACTTTCACCTTTTTTTTTTTTCTTTTTTGAGGCAAGGTCTCACTACGTTGCCCAGGCTGGTCTCAGGTACCTGGGCTCAAGGATTCTCCTGCTTTAGACCCTGCCGAAGTGCTGGGATTACAAGTGGGAGCCACAGGCCGGGCGCGGTGGCTCACGCCTGTAATCCCAGCACTTTGGGAGGCCGAGGCGGGCGGATCACGAGGTCAGGAGATCGAGACCATCCTGGCTAACACAGTGAAACCCCGTCTCTACTAAAGAATACAAAAAATTAGCCAGGCGTAGTGGCGAGCGCCTATAGTCCCAGCTACTCGGGAGGCTGAGGCAGGAGAATGGCGTGAACCCAGGAGGCGGAGGTTGCAGTAAGCCGCGATTGTGCCACTGCACCCCAGCCTGGGCGACAGACCAAGACTCCGTCTCAAAAAAAAAAAAAAACAAAAACAAAAAAAAAAAAACAAGTGGGAGCCACAGGGCCCCACCAACTGTCACTTTTGACTCCAAATCTTTCCATGCCGAGTTATTCCGTACATGTGTATATTACCGATGGAATTTTCAAAAATCAGATGGCCCTGAGTCGCATCCTGCCAAGTCACTCTTCCTGCTCCGGAGGAGGACCCCTGCCATGATCACACGCAGGAATGTGTGGTGGGTGGCGGTGGTCAATCCTGTCGGTGTCACAGGACGGACAGAAACAAGGGCATGTGAGCGGCCTGTAGAGGAGTCTGGGCAGTGCACACCATCCCTGAGGTCTGGCTGCCACATCCCAGGACCGGCTCTGTCCCCTGAAGGAAAACATCCGGCCTGGTGCACAGTGTGTCTCAGGCCTGCTCATGCTCCTGAAAGGGGCTAGGAAGTAGGGAATGGCTTCTGGGAGGGAGCTTTCATGTGTTTCTTGGGGCCCTGAGTGTGGGGGCAGGACAGCTGAGGAGGACCCGGCAGCAGCTGAGTCCAGGCTGGGCCAAAAAAACGCCACCACTGCATTGTCTTAGATGAGTCGAAACTCACAGTCCAGAAAGAAATAAGGACATCTCGGCTGGGCGCGGTGGCTCATGCCTCTAATTCCAGCACTTTGGGAGGCTAAGGCGGGTGGATCACCTGAGGTCAGAAATTCAAGACCAGCCTGACCAACATGGTGAAACCCTTCACTACTAAAAATACAAAAATTAGCTGGGCATGGTGGCACATGTCTGTAATCCAAGCTACTTGAGAGGCCGAGGGCAGAAGAATCGCTTGAACCTAGGAGGCAGAGGTTGCAGTGAGCCGAGATCTCGGTTGCCACTGCACTCCAGCCTGGGCAACAAAAGCAAAACTTCGTCTCAAAAAATAAAGAAAGAAGGACGTCTCATCCTGAGAAGGTGGTGGCTTGCACCCATGATCCCAAAAGGGCTTGGACCCCAGAAACCTCCCTGAACTTAGACACAATCCTGGGAGAGGAGCAACCCGGGGACAAGAACAACTGCACCAGCCCAGGGGCTGAGGGTTCAGCTCAAGCAAAAAGTGATCAGACCTGAAGTTTCCTTTCCTAGACACACACAAGCACTGTATTAGTCAGTTCTCACACTGCTATAAAGAATACGACCTGATAGTGGGTAATTATAAAGGAAGAGGTTTAATGGACTCACCGTTCCACAGGCTTTACAGGAAGCATGGCTAGGAGGCCTCAGGAAACGTGCAATCATGGTGGAAGATGTCAAGGAGGCAGACCCCTTCCTCACGAGGCTGCAGCAGGAAGTGTGTGTGTCAGCGCAGAAGAAACTACCGTTTATAAAACCATCAGATCTCGAGGGAATTCACTCACTATCGTGAGAACAGCATGGAGGAAACCGCTCCCAAGATCCAATCACGTCCTTTCCTCGACCTGTGGGGATTACAGTTCAAGATGAGATTTGAGCCGGGCGCGGTGGCTCAAGCCTGTAATCCCAGCACTTTGGGAGGCCGAGACGGGCGGATCACGAGGTCAGAAGATCGAGACCATCCTGGCTAACACGGTGAAACCCCGTCTCTACTAAAAAATACAAAAAACTAGCCGCGCGAGGTGGCGGGCTGAGGCAGGAGAATGGCGTGACCCCGGGAGGCGGAGCTTGCCCTGAGCTGAGATCCGGCCACTGCACTCCAGCCTGGGTGAGGGAGAGAGACTCCATCTCAAAAAAAAAAAAAAAAGATGAGATTTGAGTGAGGACACAGAGCCAAACCGTATCAAGCACATACAGAGGCACACACATGCACACACACAGATATGCACACATGCTCACACACAGGCATGCACACACATGCTCACACGCAGGGATGCACACACATACACACACACATACGCTTATGCATACCAGTGGTCAAGAGTAGCCAGAGCCTCTGTCCCAGAAGCAGACTGTGAGAGGGAAATTCAAGTGCCAGTTGCTTATGATCCCAAAAACACAGCTAGAAGAAAAGAAATGAGACGGGAAGGGCGGTTAGTACAGGATGTCCCTGTATTGTCAACGGACCACTCTCTAAGGACAGAGCACCCTACCTGGAAGGCTGGGGAGCTGGAGTAGTTACCCAGCAACTCCCATCAGCCACTGATGGAGGATGCTCCCTGAGGGCAGGACCAGTGCTAACCCCTCTGTTATAATAGTTTGCTAGGGCTGGCATAACAAAATACTGCAAATTGAGTGGCAGGTGTAGACAACAGTCATACACAATTCATTATGTCACAGTCCTGCAGAATGCAAGTCCAAGATCGAGGCTGAGAATCTGCACTGCACCTCTCTCCCAGCCTCTGGTCACTTGCCAGCCCCCACTGCTCATCAGCTTGTAGATGCATCACCCCCATCTCTGCCTCCATCTTAAGGCGGCGTTCTCCCTGCATATGTGTGTCTCTCTCTGTGTCCAAATTTCCCTTTTATTTACTTATGTATTTTTTGAGATGGAGTCTTGCTGTTGTCGCCCAGGCTAGAGTGCAATGGCACAATCTTGGCTCACTGCAACCTCTGCCTCCTGGACTCAAGCGATTCTCCTGCCTCATCCCTCCTGAGTAGCTAGGATTACAGGCACCCACCACCACACCCAGCTAATTTTTGTATTTTTAGTAGAGATCGCACCTGGCCCAAATTTCCCTTGTTTTTGTTTTGTTTTGTTTTGAGATGGAGTCTCGTTCTGTCACCCAGGCTGGAGTGCAGTGGCACGATCTCGGCTCACTGTAACCTCCCCCACCCAGGTTCAAGCAATTCTCCTGCCTCTGCCTCCCAAGTAGCTGGGACTACAGGCATACACCACCATGCCAGACTAATTTTTTGTATTTTTGGTAGAGACGGAGTTTCACCATGTTGGCAAGGCTGGTCTCGAACTCCTGACCTCAGGTGATCCACCCACCTCGGCCCCCCAAAGTGCTGGGATTACAGGTGTGAGCCACCACGCCCAGCCAGAATTTCCATTTTTATAAGGACATTGGGGTGGGGGGCCAGGCATAGTGGCTTATGCCTGTAATCCTAGAACTTTGGAAGGCCGAGGCAGGAGAATCGCTTGAGACCAGGTGTTCAAGACTCCCACTCTACAAAAAAAACATGCAAATAAAAAAGCCAGGCATGGTGACACGTCCTTGCAGTTCCAGCTACTTTAAGAGACTGAGGTGAGAATACTGCTTGAGCCCAGGAGTTCAAGGCTGTAGTGAGCTGAGATTGTACCATGGCATTCCAGCCTTGGCAACAGAATGAGACCCTGCCTCTAAAAAATAAAAAATCAATCAGCAAGACATTAGTCAAATTGGATGGGGACTTACCCTAGTGACCTTAACTCAACTTGATCATCTGCAAAGACCCTATTTCTTAATAAAGTCAAATTCACAAGTACACAAGTACAGGGGTTAGGACTGCCACAATTTTTTTTTTTTTTTTTTTTTTTTTTTTTTTTTTGGGTTTGGAAGCTCACTATGTCACCCAGGCTGGAGTGCAGGGGTGAGATTTCAGCTCACTGCAACCTCCACCTTCCGAGTTCAAGTGATTCTCCTGCCTCAGCCTCTCAAGTAGCTGGGATTACAGGCACGCACGACCACGCCCAGCTAATTTTGTATTTTCAGTAGAGATGATGTTTCACCATGTTTCCCAGGCTGACCTTGAACTCCTGACCTCAAGTGATCCACCCACCTTGGCTTCCCAAAGTGCTGGGATTACAGGCGTGAGCCACCGTGCCCAGCCAGGACTTCCACATTTTTGTGAGGTCACAGTTCAACCCAAAACGCCTCCCTCCCCAGCAGCTCCAGCAAAGAAAGCCCAGCGTGGAGCAGCACAGGCTCCCGGGTACTCGCAGATGGAAGGTCCTGGGATGGGACCAGGGGGACTCGGGCAGTAGACCAGCGGCATCTGCTGTGGCCTCTAAGCCCACGAGTATATGAGTGTATTCTCCTGGCTACACTTCCAAGGCAGCGTAAACTGGGTTAAAGCTGAAAAGGCCATCCACCCTCAAGCATGACTAAAGGATTAAGAGTTGTATCTCAAAACCAAAAGCCAAGTGTGCGTTTGGGCCTCGGCTCCGGCCAGCTCAGCTGCCAAGAAGTTATCAGCGCAGATGAACTGCCTAATAACGGGAAGTGCCTCTTAATGGCCCTTCAAATCATTTCATTAAAAGTTGCCGTGATGTCTCCAGCAGAATCCGAGTCGTGCTGGGAAGGCCATTAGGTTAATCAAAATACGAGGACAGCTCACCATCTACTCTTAATTAACAAATTAGGTCCCACTGCCAACTCAGCAAAATGGAGAGCTGGCCTGTGACCCTTGGGGCAGTCGGAATGCTCAGAGCACCCTTCCATCACTGACTGCCCATCAATCAGAGCCTAATGCAGAACCTCGGCCTGGGGCAACAGGATTATCCTCACTGGAAGCGGATCAGAAGGGCTCCAAGGTGGCATTTTACCGGCAAAATCTCTGCCCCGCTCCCCTGCGTGTGTGTCTCTCATGCTAAAATGCAAGCTCCATAGGATGACAGGTTGCTCCTGTTGGCCTGGGACTGAGAAGCCGCCTGGGACACCGGATCAGCGTTGCTGAAGCCAGAACGGTCCCAGGCAAACCAGGACAGTCACCAACACTCTTGCTTCATGATGGGAGGGACTTGCTGTGCTTTCATTGTGTTTTTTCCCCCGGGGCTAAAACAGTGCCTGGCACACAGTGGACATCACAGTATATTACTGAGATCAAAATATGAATGAGTAAATGAATTTCTTTCTTTCTTTTTTTTTTTTTTTTTTCTTGAGACCCAATCTCACTCTGTCACCCAGGCTGGAGTGCAGTGGCACAATCTCCACTCACTGCAACCTCCACCCTTGGGTTCAAGCAATTCTTGAGCCTCAGCCACCCGAGTAGCTGGGATTACAGGCTCCTGCCACCAAGTCCGACTAATTTTTGTATTTTCAGTAGAGACGGGGTTTCACCATGCCAGCCAGGCTGGTTTCAAACTCCTGACCTCAAGTGATCCTTGGCCTGAGCCTCCCAAAGTGCTGGGATTACAGGCATGAGCCACTGCACCCCATTGTTTTTTTTTTGAAACGAAGTCTTGCTCTTGTAGCCCAGGCTGAAGTGCAGTGCAGTGGTGCCATCATGGCTGACTGCAGCCTCGACCTCCTAGGCTCAAGGGATCCTCCCACCCCAGCCTCCCGAGTAGCTGGAACCACAGGTGTGTACCACGTCCAGCTAATTTTTTATAATTTTTGTAGTCTCACTATGTTGTCCAGGCTGGTCTCAAACTCCTGGGCTCAAGTG
Source organism: Theropithecus gelada (assembly GCF_003255815.1). Lineage (NCBI taxonomy): Eukaryota > Metazoa > Chordata > Mammalia > Primates > Cercopithecidae > Theropithecus > Theropithecus gelada. Next base: position 73,521,236 of record NC_037688.1, read on the forward strand.
ATGCTCCCAAGTCAGCCTCCCAAAGTGTTGGGATAAAAGGCATGGGCCACCACACCCCACCATGAATAAGTGAGTCAATCTCCCCTCTGCCTAATCCCACAAGGTAACCAAATCCAACAGCCTGGAGTATAGTCTTCCATGTTTTTCCTTATGCCCACAAAAACACACACAAATAAGCATACCATACACATAATATGGAACCTCTTGCCACCTCTGACAAAAAAGGAATCATGATACAGACATGATTCAGCAGTTTACTTTTTCACTTAACACTGGGCAGTCCATCTCTCTCCAGATCTCTGCACATAGATCTGCCGAATTCCTTTTCATGGGGCGTGGTTTGCATAACACTGCATGTGCCATAATTTATTCTATTATTTACCTATTGATAAAGTCGTCTTTCCAACTTTTTCCAAGGCAAACAACACAGTAATATCTTTGCACACATATCTTCACATGCCGGTGATTGTGTTTCTATCAGGATAGATAGGATAGATTCCTAAAAGTCAAGAGGACTTTGGGCCTTTTTTTTTTTTTTTTTTTTTTTTTTTTGTGAGACAGAGTCTCGTTCTGGCACCCAGGCTGGAGTGCAGTGGCCTGATCTTGGCTCAATGCAACCTCCGCCTCTCAGGCTCAAGCGATTCTCCTGCCTCAGCCTCCCAAATAACCAGGACTATAGGTACCTGCCACCACACCTGGCTAATTTTTGTATTTTTAGTAGAGACAGGGTTTCCCCATGTTGACCAGGCTGGTCTTGAACTCCTGACCTCAGGGGATCTCCCCACCTCGGCCTCCCAAATTGCTGGGATTAGAGACGTGAGCCACCACACCCAGCCAGGCATGTTTAATTTAAATAGACATCAGGACTCACCTGAGCTAGGACAAGGCAAAGAAAGGTCACCCCAGTCCAGCAGGACTGTAAGGTAAGAAATCCAGGGCCGGGTGCAGTGGCTCACACCTGTAATCCCAGCACTTTGAGAGGCCGAGGCAGGTGGATCACCTGAGGTCAGGAGTGCAAAACTAGCCTGACCAGTGTGGTGAAACCCCGTCTCTACTAAACACAAAAAAATTAGCCAGGTGTGGTGGCACATGCCTGTAATCCCAGCTACTTGGGAGGCTGAAGCAGGAGAATTGCTTGAACCCGGGAGGCAGAGGTTGCAGTGAGCCGAGATTGTGCCATTGCACTCCAACCTGGGCAACAAGAGCGAAACTTCGTCTAAAAAAAAAGAAAAGAAAAGAAATCCAGCAGTTAAGGCCGGGTGTGTTGGCTCATGCCTGTAATACCAGCACTTTGGGAGGCCAAGGAAGGCGGGTCACCTGAGGTCAGGAGTTCAAGACCAGCCTGACCAACATGGTGAAACACCAACTCTACTAAAAATACAGAAATTAGCCAGGTGTGCTGGCACGTGCCTGTCGTACCAACTACTCGGGAGGCTGAGGCAGGAGAATCGCTTGAACCCAGGAAGCAGAGGTTGCAGTGAGCAGAGACGGTGCCACTGCACTCCAGCCTGGGTGACAGAGTAAGACTCTGTGTCAAAAAGAAAAAGAAAAAAATCCAGCAATTATTCATCTCAGACACTCACTTCCCAGCTCTCCCCCAGGGCTGTGGTATAAACAAGGAATTGATTGCTTCTTGGGGATGCAGAGAAAAATATGATGTGGTCTCTGCTCTAGAAACCCCACAGTTCCACAGCAGAGAGCAGGGAAGGGGAACTTTCATGTGCTAAACACTCACTAGGTCCCAGGCATTGTTCTAGATGCTTCCATGCATGGGACACTGAAATACTTTCCTCGTTCCATGGTTAAACAATTTATTAATAAATATATCTGCAAGGGAGGAAAGATTATCCTGGTCCCCAGAGAGGGACACTAAGCATCATGGAGCTGCCCACATTCATCACCATCCACGACCACATAGGCAGCCGTAGGGGCAGTCAGGCAGCCTCGCCTCTCGGCTTCCTTTGAGGTTTTAGAGGCTAAGAGGGTGTCATTTGTGGGTCCTCTGTGCCCTGGCCTAGATCCATGTGACCATTTTCTTTCTTTCTTTCTTTCTTTTTTTTTTTTTTTTTTAAGACAGAGTCTCACTCTGTTGCTCAGGCTGGAGTGCAGTGGCATGATCTCGGCTCACTGCAACCTCTGCTTCCCGGGTTCAAGCGATTCTCCGGCCTCAGCCTCCCAAGTAGCAGGGATTACAGGCATGCACCACCATGCTCGGCTAATCTCTGCATTTTTAGTACAAATGGGGTTCTGCCATGTTGGCCAGGCTGGTCTCAAACTGCTGATCTCAGATGATCCACCCGCCTCGGCCTCCCTAAGTGCTAGGATTACAGGTGTGAGCCACCGTGCCCGGCCCACGTGACCGTTTTCTTTCTGCCTGGTATTTGTCAATGTGCTTAATGAGCCTGCCTGGAATTAATGAATGCCCTGGCTTGCCCCTGCCCCCATGAATCCCTCTATAAACACATATGTACTGACCAAAAAGAGGGATAAACAGAACACACTGAAACGCTAGGGTGGCAGCTACCTGCAGCACTGGCTGAATTTTCATTTTCTTCCATCTCCTGAGACAGAAGGGAAGCCACCTCCTTTCTGAGAATATGAGCCCCCGGCTGACTCCAGGCGGCTCATCCCCCTACCTTCCTCTGCAAAAACGAACAGGGATTTAAGCAGCAGAAAAGACACTCGGAGGTCATCTGGGCCATCTCCTAGCATCTCTTGTCTCCTGTCTGGGCAGCAGCTGGGGAGGCTACCCGGGTCCTGAGACTCCCCGAGGACGGCGATCCCCTGCTGCCCCCTGCTGACTGAGTTGGGAATGGCTGAGAAGCGAACGCAGTTGGGAATGCAGGAACTTCAAGGTCTCTGGTCTCTCTGACTCCTAGTCTCCCCGCCTCCTCTTGTTAGATGCAAGTTCCCCTGGAAGATGAGCCAGCCTTTCCAAAACTACCTTCAGTATCTGCACTATGCCTGCCCATTCACATTCATATTCTCCACTAATTCCCACAATTGTATCTCTGAGAGAGACCTTCAGTATCCCGGTCATTCACCAAATGTTCCCTGGGTACAGCAAGGAGTCCGGCTGTGTGTGAGTCCAGGAGTCCAAGACCAGCCTGGGCAACACAGCAAGACCCCACCTCCACAAAAAATGAAAAAAATAGCCAGGCGTGATGGCACTCAACTGTAGACACTACTATGGAGGCCAAGGAGGGAGGATCGCTTCAGCATGGGAGGTGGAGGCTGCAGTGAGCTGTGATGGTGCCACCGGTACTCCAGCCTGGGCCACAGAGTGAGACCTTGTCTCCCCACCAAAAAAGGAATAATATTCTGTAACATGTGAAAATTATACAAAATCCAACTCTCAATGTCCATATATAAAGTGTGTTTTTGTTTCTACTTTTTTGTAGAGACAGGATCTCATTCTGTTGCCCAGGCTGGTCTCAAACTCCTGGCCTCAAAGGATCCTCCCACCTAGGCCTCCCAAAGTGTTGGAATTACAGGTGTGAGCCACCGTACCTGACCCACATATAAAGTGTTATTGGAATACAGCCACATTCATCACAGACATATCATCTACAGCTGCTTTCTAGATACAACAGCAGAGTTGAGTCATTCTGACAAAGACTGGAAGGCGCACAAAATGAAAGATATTCACTCTCCCTTTACAGAAGTATGCTGATCCCTGGTCTACTAAAAGAAAAAGGAGACTTCAGAGACAACTGGAGGCTGGGCATGGTGGCTCACACTTGTAATTCCAACACTTTGGGAGGCTGAGGCAGGTGGATCACCTGAGGTCAGGAGTTCAAGACTAGCCTGACCAACATGGAGAAATCCCATCTCTACTAAAAATACAAAATTAGCCAGGCATGGTGGCACATGCCTGTAATCCCAGGCACCCGGGAGGCTGAGGCAGGAGAATCGCTTGAACCCAGGAGGCGGCGGTTGCTGTAAGACGAGATCGCACCATTGCACTCCAGCCTGGGCAACAAGAGCGAAACCCTATCACAAAAAAAAAAAATGTAAAAAAAAAAAAAAACAGACAACTGGGCTGTGTGTGGTGGTACATGCCTGTGGTCCCAGCTACTCAGGAGGCTGAGGCAGGAGAATTGCTTGAGCCCAGTAGTTTAAGATCAGCCTGGACAACAAAGCGAGACCCTGTCTCTACAAAAAAAGGAATTTTTTTTTTTTCTATTAGCCAGGCATGATGTCGTGCACCTAGAGTCTCAGCTACTTGAGAGGCTGAGGCAGGAGGATTGATTGAGCCCAGGAATTAGAGGCTACAGTGAGCTATGATTGCACCACTCCAGCCTGGGCAACAGAGCAAGACCCTGTCTCTTACAAAAAAGAAAAAGAGGCTGGGCACCATACCTGTAATCCCTGTACTTTGGGAGGCTGAGGCTGGAAGATCACTTGAGCTCATCAGGAGTTTGAGACCAGCTGGGGCAACATGGTGAAATCCATCTCTACCACCAATACAAAAATTAGCCAGGTATGGTGGCACACACCTGTGGTCCCAGATACTCCAGAAGCTGAGATAGGAGGACCACTTGAGCCTGAGAGGTCAAGGCTGCAGTGAGCTGTGATAGCACCACTGTACTCCAGCCTGGGTGAGAGAGCAAGACAGGAAAGAAAGAAAGAAAGAAAGAGAGAAAGAGAGAAAGAGAGAGAGAGAGAGAAAGAGAGAAAGAAAGAGAGAAAGAGAGAGAAAGAAAGAGAGAGAGAGAGAGACTGGGCATGGTGGCTCAAGCCTGTAATCCTAGCATTTTGGGAGGCTGAGGGGGGTGGATCACCTGAGGTCAGAAGTCCGAAGCCAGCCTGGCCAACATGGCAAAACCCCGTCTCTACTAAAAATACACAAAAAGTAGCTGTGCGTGGTGGCAGCCACCTATAATCCCAGCTACTCGGGAGGCTGAGGCAGGAGAATCACTTGAACCCAGGGGGCAGAGGTTGCAGTGAGCCAAGCTTGCACCACTTCACTCCAACCTGGGTGAAAGAGCAAAACTCTGTCTCAAAGAAAAAAAGAAAGAAAGAAAAAATAATAAAGAACCGGCTTTAGCTGAGCAACTATAAGACAATTTCTATGCAAGGTGCTTTGCACACACAACCTTGCTAATCCCCTAGGTGCCCTTATTACCCACAAGTTACAGGTGAGAAGATAGAAGGTCAAGGCCACAGAGCCAAGAAGCAGCAGGGTTGAGGTCAAACTCAAGTCTGTCTAACTCCAAAACTCATGTTTATTCGATTACCCGAAGCCGCCTCCCTGCTCAAAATCTTAGTGTGTTTCCATTTTACAGATGGTTCACCTACGGCTAATGGAGGTCAGTTGACTTGCCCAAGGCGCTCAGCTGGTGAATGAGGGAGGACGGACTTGAACTCCGGTATCTGACTGCAAATCCCGTGTTGTATCCTAGACTGTTTCTTCTAACATTGATTGGGAATCAATTCCTCAGACTGATTCTCTCTGTAACAACAAAAGCCTGAAACATAATCATGATACCACAAGGGAAGGAAGGGTGTGCTCAATGAAGTGAGGTGACAGGCTTCACATGTTCCTGCGGGGATTACTCCTGCCAGCCCCAGACTGACGGTTCTTCTGCAAAATTGGTATAAAACTCTGCTACAGCGGGTTTTAAACTGTCCTCTGTGGAACACACAGGGACTGAAGGAGGTGAGGGGAGAATAGAATAAGGATGTCAACTTGTGAAGCCACGCAGCCCCTCCCACCGCTTCAATCCATCCAAACAAGCCTGCTTTTATCTGTTCCATTCATGGACCTGTCAGATAAGGTTTCATTGGGAAAGAAGGCTGCATGGGGCCGGGCGCGGTGGCTCACGCCTGTAATCCCAGCACTTTGGGAGGCTGAGGCAGGCAGATCACCTGAGGTCAGGAGTTCAAGAGCAGCTAGGCCAACATAGTGAAACCCCATCTCTAAAAAATACAAAGATTAGCCAGCCATGATGGCAGGTGCCTGTAATCCCAGCTACTCAGGAGGCTGAGGCAGGAGATTGTCTTGAACCCAGGAGGCGTAGGTTGCAGTAAGCTGAGATTGCACCATTCCACTCCAGCCTGGGCGGCAGAGCAAGTCTCAAAAAAAAAAAAAAAAAAGGGGGGGGCTCCATGGCTTAAGAAATAAAGTTTGTAAATGATCACTTGAAAGGATGCTAAGTCATTCCTAACTGGCCCCAAGAATCCCAGGGGCAGAGTAGGACCATCTATTGGTTTGTTATTTTGTGTGTTTTTGCTGTTGTTTTGTTTTCTTTTGTTTGAGACAGGGTCTCGCTGTTGTCACCCAGACTGGAGTGCAGTGGCATGATCATAGCTCACTGCAGCCTCAAACTCCTGGCCTCAAGCCATCCTCCCACCTTGACTTCCTAAAGCACTGGGATTATAGGCATGAGCCACCGCACCCGGCCTGTCTATTGCCTGGCTTATGATGTCACGACAAAAGTCCACAGACTGGGTGGCTTAAACAACAGACATTTATTTTCTGGCAATCCTGAAGGCTAGAAGACCAAGCTCAACGTGTCAGCAGGACTGGTTTCTTCTGAGGCCTCTCTCCTCGGCTTGTAGATGGCCACCTTCTCCCTGTGTCTTCACACATCTTCCCCCTGTGGATCTTAATCACCTCTTCTTCCTCTTCTTTTCTTTTTTTTTTTTCTTTGAGACAGAGTCTTGCTCTGTCACCCAGGCTGGAGTACAGTTGTGGCACGATCTGGGCTCACTGCAACCTCTGCCTCCCAGGTTCAAGCAATTCTCCTGCCTCAGACTCCTGAGTAACTGGGATTACAGGCACCCGCCACCACACCCGGCTAATTTTTATATTTTTAGTAGAGACCGGGTTTCACCATGTTGGTCAGGCTGATCTTGAACTCCTGACCTCAGGTGATCCACCCACCTCAGCCTCCCAAAAGTGCTGGGATTACAGGCGTGAGCCATCGCACCCGGCCAATCACCTCTTCTTCTAAGGACACCAATCCTATTGGATTAGGGCCCACCCAATTAGAGTGGTTAATGGAATCGTCTCTCTAAAAACCCTGTCTCAAATACGATCCCCCGCTGAGGTGCAGCGGGTCAGGACTTCAACATGAGAATCTGCCGGGCGTACGCAATGCATTTCATAATAGAGTTTGTTAGGGCAAGCAATGTCACCTCTCCCACGGGGTTCATCTGAAGGAAGTGGGGACGTGCCAGCGGGAGAAACAGGTGTGGAGCTCACTGAGAGGGGAGGCTGCTAACAGCTGGGGCAGGACAGCGTAGCTGTGACGGATCCCTCCAGTCTGTCAGGCACCCAGACCCTGTGAACAGGATTTATTGCTGCAGTCACTGGGGTAATTGGAGAGAAACAGGGCTGTCAGGTACAGGTCTCAAGGACAGTATTTCAGCAGCGATCCCCCCCCTAACCATGCCGCCATGTACTCTATGAGTTATCACTCCTGCACCCCCAAGCCCCTGCCCTGAGCTGTGTGGAGGTGAATATTTGTCTTGAGAAAGGGCTATTCAAGGTTGCGTGTCTGCAGAGCCTACCCCCGTCACCCTCTCCAGGGGAATGCGCCTGTCCTGCGGGGAATCGGGCAGTAGCTCAGCGGTCCTCAGCCTTTCCTGCACAATACAACCACCTGCAGAGATGTTGAAGTCCCGGGGCCTGAGCCCCACCCCCGGCGGTTCCGATGTAAGGCGTCTGGGTGTGCGGTTGAAAACCACCGCAGTATCTAACGCGGCACTTCTCCCACGACCCCAAATGCAGATCTGAGCGGAGAGCTACCCACTCTTGGAGAATGTTCCCGGCATCGCATCCTGCCCAGCTGTCTCTGAGCTCATCGCACCCCCTCCTCCTGCATCACAAGCAGAAGCCACAGAAAAAATTGTCTCCAGCTCCCTCGCCGGGTTTGCATCCTAGCCCTGGGCCCTTCACCCGCACCCGTCCGCCGCTTCCTTTTTATCCCCTCTCCGGATGGACGGCCACGTCCCCGCCCTCTGGTTCTGCGCACCATTGGGTTTAGACGGCCCCCTGGCTACCCTGCCCTCGTGCTCTGGAGGGTGTCTCATCCGGCCCTTTGCCTGCAGAGGGTTACCAAGAGGTCTTGGGATGAGAGTAGGGATGGGTGAGCGCATGTACCAAAATTCATGTCCACCTAGAACCTCAGAATAGGCCCTTATTCAGAAAGAGTCTTTGCAGATGTCTTTAGTTACGTTTACTAAGGTCATACAGGATTAGGGTGAGCCGTCACTGCAATGAATTCTAAGAAGAGAGAAGTGTGGACAGGGACACACAAGACCACCACGTGACAATGGAGGCAGAGATTGGAGTGATGCAGCCACAAGTGGAGGAGCGCCCAGGGTTGCTGGGGCCCCCAGAGTCTAGGACAGAGTCAGGGCCACCAGAAGGAACTAGCCCTGTGGTCCTACTGATGCAGGCACCCAGGCTGTGACCATTTCTTGTGGCGGACCCAGAAAGCTCAGACAGGGCCCAGGAGTGGAGTGCAGTGAGAGGAGGACCCCAAAGACACCAAACAAAGCCAACAACCAACAACCAAGGGGTAGAAAACAAACCTGGGAAACTGGCCATCAGGGGGTCAAGTGAGAGATACTAGGAACACTCACTCATACACACCCAAATACACATGCACACACACAAATACACACACACATATAAACACACACATACATATACACACACACATACATGTACACACAAAAATACATATACACACATACATACAAATACACACACAAATACACACACACAAATACAAATACACAAACACAAATACACACACACAAATACACATACACACATACACACATATACGTACAAATACACATAGACACACAAATACACATATACATACACATACACACACACAAATACACACACACAAATACAAATACACAAACACACATACACACATATACATACAAATACACACACAAATACACATATACACAAACACATATAAACACACATACACATATACATACACACAAATACATACACACAAATACACACATACACACATACACGCACATACACCATATACATACAAATACACAAATACACATACACACAAATACACAGACACACATACACATATACATACACACAAATACACATATACACACACATATACACACGTACACACATACACGCACATACACACAAATACACATACAAAAAACACACATACACACACATAAATACATACACACAAATATACATACATACACAAATACACACACACACATGTGCACACGCACAATTCAAGCATGAGGTGCCCTAGAAGGACTTAGGAGTGGAAAGATTTGCACTGGAGACGCAGATATGGCTCATTTAACCTTTGTGAGCTCCTCACCCCGAAATGGGGTGCAAGCATCCAGCCCCCGGGTGTGCTGAAGATAGAAGGAAACCCAGCACAGATCTGATTCTAGCTCACAGCAAGGGCGCAGTGGGGCTCCCTGGGAGGGGTGAGCAGACGGAGGCGGGGCCAGGCAGGAAGGACTCTGGTAGGATTTCATCCGGTATTATCCAGGGCAGAGCTAAAACTCCAAACTTCTACTTCCAGCGCCACCCCCCGCCCATCTTTAAATGCCTGGCTATTCCAATACTCTCTGTAACGTGTGGACGCTTCGTCGGTGGAATTTACTTTGAGGATTTTAATAAAAAGGGGATCTGACGGGCGCTTCTGCCGATATCCCCCAAGCAGAAGCCACAGAGCCGTGTGGGCTACTCTTTCTTCTCAGCAAATGACATCGAAAAACAGCAGCGGGCTCAACTGTCGAAAATTCCACATTCTTGTCCTCTTGGAGAAGGGTCTTTTTAGAGGGGACACGCTAATTTATGCTTGAATGAAGACCACACACAAGATTAGAAATGCAGAAAGTTCTAAATAGGCAGCATGGGCCCGTGTTAATCATAATATAGACATGAATTCTGTAGCAACTGCCCATTCTGCATGGTGCGCATCAGTGCTAGTCCTCCCCAAACCTAGCGGGGTAGTGGGATAGACCGCCTGGGGCAGGCAAGAAGGAGCCACACTGTCTATAAAGAGGGTAAAGACCGGAAATGGTAGCTCATGCCTGTAATCTCAGCACTCTGGCAGGCTGAGGCAGGAGGACTGATTCAGCCCAGGAGTTTGAGATCAGCCTGGGCAACACGGCAAGACCCCATCTGTCCAAAAAAAAAAAAAAAAAAAGCTAGGCATGGTGGCATGTGCCTGTGGTCCCAGCTACTCGGGAGGCTGAGGTGGGAGGATCACTTGAGCCCAGGAGTTAGAGGCTGCCATGAGCTATGATCATGCCACTGCACTCCAGCCTAGGTGGCACAGCAGACTCTAAAAAGAAAAAAGAACGTAAAAAACAAGAATGAAGCCAAGCACGAGCTGGTCTGTTTTTTAATGTCAATATGAGCCATGCAATACTCTACCCCCAAACAATCTTTCCCTGGTCTAAGCTCTAAACAGGTGCTGCGCTTCCTGTTGGGCGCTAATAATATACACATGCCCTTCAGATTAGCACATGGCCGTTTCTTCTCCTTTAGTACACACTGTGGCCCGGGTTAGTGGCTCACCTCTGTAATCCCAGCATTTTGGGAGATGGAGGCTGGAGGATTGCTGGAACCCAGGATGTGGAGACCAGCCTGGCCAACATGGTGAGACCCCATCTCTACAAAAAATAAAACAAATTAGCCAGGCGTGGAGGCATGTTCCTGTAATCCTAGCTACTTGGAAGGCTGAGGTAGGAGACTCGCTTGAACCCGGGAAGCAGAGGTTGCAGTGGGCTGAGATGGTGCCATTGCACTCCAGTCTCTGGAGTGTGTGAACTAAAATCTGCACTCACCAGACAAAAATGGCACGCCTCCCAGGTCCCGCTGCCACGCTGTTCTAAACTGTACACACGTATACAAACTCCAGGTTTTTCCTTGCAGACAGGATGTCAGAATGAAAGCCACAGAAGTTCCAGTTCTTTGCCATTAGGCTCTCCTTGTTTACACTGCATCTACTGTTGGACCTCAGGGATACAATGTGCTGCAGGTAGTCGGAGCCCTGAGGAGACAAAACAGCAACAATCTCCACCGGCTGGAAACCTACTCACAAAACAAAGGCACGTAGCTGTGTGCCTGAGGCTTCTCATAATTAACTTCTCTGCAGAAGACCGTGTTTTTTGTGTTTTTTTTTGGCTTGTTTCAGGTTTTTTTTTTGTGTGTTTTTTTTTTTTCCCGAGACAGTGTCACCCTCTGTGGCCACTGCACCCAGCCTCAAATAACTTTTTAAAAAATTTTTTTTCTAATTTTTGCCCAGGCGCCGTGGCTCATGCCTGTAATCCCAGCACCTTGGGAAGCTGAGGCAGGTGGATCACTTGAGGTCAGGAGTTCGAGACCAGCCTGGCCAACATGGTGAAACCCCCGTCTCTACTAAAAATACAAAAATTAGCCAGGCATGGTGGTGGACAACTGTAATCCCAGCTACTCAGGAGGCTGAGGCAGGAGAGTCGCTTGAACGCAGGAGGCAGAAGTTGCAGTGAGCTGAGATCACAGCACTGCACTCCAGCCTGGGCAACAGGGCGACACTCTGTCTGGAAAAATAAAAAATAAAAAATAAATTCTAATTGTTTTCTGCTATCTAATTACAGATTACCCAATAACATCTCAAACTGGGTGTGGTGGTGCATGTCTGTAGTCCCAGTTACTCAGGAGGCTGAGATGGGAGGATTGCTGGAGCCCAGGAGATCAAGGCTGCAGTGAGCTGAGATTGTGCCCCTGAACCCCAGCCTGGGTGACAGAGTAAAAGCCTGTCTCAAGAAAAAAGAAAGAAATTGAAATATCTTCTCTTTCCATTGTTAATCATTTGTTTTAAAGCCAAAGAACAATAAAATAGTTATTTTTACTATTATGTGACTACTACAGAAGATAATTTTGTCATATAGGAGAGGTTAATGTAATTAACGCCACTGATTTGTACACTTGAAAATGGCCAGAATGGTGAATCTAATGTTATATGTATTTTGCCACAAATGTTTTAATAAATAATGAAATATGCCCAAAAAAAGTACACTTTAAATGAGTGAATTGTACATTATGGAAATTATATGTTTTTTAAAAAGAAGAGGAAGTGTTTAAAAATGATCCTGGGCCGGGTGCGGTGGCTCACGCCTGTAATCCCAGCACTTTGGAAGGCGGAGAAGGGCGGATCACGAGGTCAAGAGATCAAGACCATCCTGGCCAACCTGTTGAAACCCCATCTCTACTAAAAATACAAAAATTAGCTGGGCGAGGTGGTGTGCGCCTATAGTCCCAGCTACTCAGGAGGCTGTGGCAGGGGAATCTCTTGAAACCGGGAGGTGGAGGCTGCAGTGAGCCGAGATCATGCCACTGCACTCCAGCCTGGGCGACAAAGTGAGCCTCCGTCTGAAAAAAGAATTAAAATTAAAATTAAAAAAAAAAACGAAAGAAAGATCCTGGCTGGGTGCGGTGGCTCATGCCTGCCTGTAATCCCAGTACTTTGGAAGGCCAAGGCAGGTGGATCATGAGGTCAAGAGATCGAGACCATCCTGGCCAACATGGTGAAACCCCATCTCTACCAAAAATACAAAAACTAGCTGGGCGTGGTGGTGTGCAGCTCCTTGGGAGGCTGAGGCAGGAGAATCGCTGGAACCCAGTAGGCAGAGGTTGCAGTGAGCCGAGATCACGCCAATGCACTCCAGCCTGGGTGACAGAGCAAGACTCTATGTCAAAAAAAAAAAGGAGGTCCCGTCTGGGTGTCATATAAGCTATAAAGGCCACCGAGTGGTGTAGCCCTAATTTTGTAGAAAATGGAGGCTCTAAGAGGGGAAGTAACTTGTTCAAGCTCACACTGCTGGTAAGCGGCAGAATCTGGATTCAAATCAGGTCTGTCTGTCTCTCCACATTAACGTGAGATCCTGTTATGGTTTGAATATTTGTCCCCTCCAAAATTCGTGTTGAAATTTAATCCTCAATGTGGCAGTATTGAGAGGTGGGGCCTTTAAGACGTCACTGGGTCATGAGGGCTCTGGATTAATCCATTCACGGATGCATGGGTTATCACGGGAGTGGGCCTGGGTGACTTTTTTTTTTCTTTCTTTCTTTCCAAGACAGAGTCTCACTCTGTCACCCAGGCTGGAGTGCAGAGGCATGATCTCGGATTACTGCAACCTCTGTCTCCCGGGTTCAAGCAATTTTCCTGCCTCAGCCTCCTGAGTGTCTGGGATTACAGGTGCTCACCACCACACCTGGCTAATTTTGTATTTTTAGTAGAGACGGGGTTTCACCATGTTGGCCAGGCTGGCCTTGAACTCCTAGCCTCAAGGGATCTTCCTGTCTTGGCCTCCCAAAGTGCTGGGATTACAGGCGTGAGCCACTGTGCCCAGCTGGGCCTGGTGGTTTTATAGGAAGAGGAAGAGAGACCTGAGCTAGCACACTCATGCCCCTCCCCATGTGATGCCCTGGGCCACCTCAGGCCTCTGCAAAGAGACGCCACCAGCAAGAAGGCCCTCACCATATGTGGCTCCCTGATCTTGGACTTCCCAGCCTCCAGAACTGCAAGAAATAAAATGCATTTCTTATAAATAACCCAGTTTCAGGGAGTCTGTTATAAGCAACCTAAAATGGACTAAGATCCATTTCCATTCTGCCACCTTCAACACATACTGTGGGCGCCCCCTGAAAGAAGGGCTTGACATCTGAGACCTTCAGGGCTGGGGGACATCAGAGCAACCACTTCACAGCTCACCTGGGGAAGGCAGGCAGGGCCACACGTGGCAATTCAGGGAGAGGGAGGTGAGCACACTGCGGAGAGGCGTCTGTAGGGAGGGAGTGTTGTGTGTGGTGTCTGGGATAGCGAGTCTGCCCACACGTGGGACAGAGGGACGAGGGTTTCTAGGGCAGCACTGCTCGCCTTGAAGGGTAGCAGCATACACCACCCCAAAATACGCCACGTAGGCATGAGGATTATTTTAAGCTCATTATTACTTAAGGCAATTTTCTTATTATTTTAGGCAATCAAGAAAAAGCAGATACCAGAAAAGCTCCCTGCTGTCCCTCTATTTACCTAAAAGCAGGCCATACATTTGTCAAAGTGTCCCTTCCCCTCTCTACCAGGAAGGACAGGAGCTAATCCCTGGAACAAGTCTAGCCCCTCATCAGCCTGGAGGAATCTCCACAGCACACCTGAGTAACAAGCCCCTCCCACCATTACTTTCCCCAATATAGTTGCGTTTCCACAATTCGCCGCCCCAGAAACTCCAAAGCCACTTTCCTTTCTCTTGTCACTTCTCTACAAAGTATTGTTCTTTTGTGAAAATGCTATAGAACAGGTGTCCCCATACCAGTTCATGACCCTTCAGGAACCAGGCCGCACAGCAGGAGGTGTGAGCAGGCAAGCAAATGAAGCCGTACCTGTATTCACAGCTGCTCCCCATCATTCGCATTACTGCCTGAGCTCCGCCTCCTGTCAGATCAGCAGCCCTGTTAGATCATCATAGCTTGAACCCTATTGTGAACTACACATGCGAGGGATCTAGGTGGTGCAGTCTTTATGATAATCTTTTTTTTTTTTTTTAGACAGAGTCTCGCTCTGTCACCCAGAACGGTCTCGATCTCCTGACCTCATGATCCGCCCACCTCAGTCTCCCAAAGTGCTGGGATTGCAGGCGTGAGACACCGTGCCCAGCTGAGAATCCTTTTTTTTTTTTCCCCAACACAGAGTCTTGCTCTGTCGCCCAGGCTGGAGTGCGGTGGCGCCATCTCGGCTCTGCAACCTCCACCTCCCGGGTTCAAGTCATTCTCCTGCCTCAGCCGTCCAAGTAGCTGGGATTACAGGCGTGCGCCACCACAACCGGCTACTTTTTGTATTTTTAGTAGAGATGGGGGTTCACCATGTTAGCCAGGCTGGTCTCGAACTCCTGACCTCAAATGACCTGCCCGCCTTGGCCTCCCAAAGTGCTGAGATTACAGGCGTGAGCCACCTCGCCTGGCCACTTCTTATGAGAACCGAATGCCTGATGATCTGTCAACCGTCTCCCATCATCCCCAGATGGAACCATCTAGTTGCAGGAAAACAAGCTCAGGGGTCCCACTGATTCTACATTATGGTGAGTTGTATAATTATTGCATTATATATTACAATGTCATAATAATAGAAATAATATGCACAATAAATGTTATATGCTTGAATCATCCTATAACCATCCCCCACTCTGCCCTGTCCATGGAAAAATTGTCCTGCACAAAACCAGTTCCTGGTGCCAAAAAGGTTGGGAAACACTGCTCTAGAAGCCCACGTTCCAAGCACTCCCGTGGCTGAGTGCTCTAGAGTGGAAATTTGATGCCCGTGTCCATGAATTTGTTTTTCTCTTACTTACCAGTCTTTTGTTCATCTAATTCACAGGGCCCTAGCCCAAGAATCCAAGATGGGTTAAGGACAATGATGTTCTCCTTCTACAGCCTAATAGCTTAGAATGTATATGTGATTGGTTCCAAATAACTGAGTAAGGTACAGGCCAGAGCCCAGGCCATAAGAACTCAGGAGACCCTCCACCATTATGGAATGGACATTCGCAAAGACAGGGTCCTGAGAGTGACAGGCAGGCAGCTGGCGCAGAGTGGACTGTCACCTGCTGAGGCACATTTTGGAATCCTGGACATGGGACACATGACACTATCACTTGAATGCTGTCAAAGCCCAAAGCAGTGGCCTTAAATGGATCACCAGAGGCTGGAGGTGAGCCCAGGAAGTTCCAGATGGTTTTTGTTTGTTTTCTGAGACAGACGCTCACTCTGTCACTCAGGCTGGAGTGCAGTGGTGCAGTCACAGCTCACTGCAGCCTCGATGCCCCCGCCTCAGCCTCCCAAGTGCTGAGACCACAGGCAGGTGCCATCATGCCCCCCTAGTTTTTAAATTTTTCATAGAGATGGGGTTTCTCCTCGTTGCCCAGGCTGGTCTCAAATCCCTGGGCTCAAGCGATCTGCCTTCCTCTGCCTCCAAAGGTGCTGGGATTACAGCTGTGGACCAGCATGCCTGGTCTTGAAGCTCCAGTTTTAAGCAGCCCCGGGTGACTGTGCATGCTCCGAGGCCCACAACGGGAGCACTTCGCAGAAAGCTCTTTCTGGTCCCTCTCTTCATTCCCACTCTTTGCCAGATCAGAGTTCCATCCCCCAGATTGGCCTGGAGGGGCTGAGGAGGCTGCCGCTAATCAGAGAAACGTGGGGTGAGGTAGTGTGGCCTTGAGTTCCCAGCCTCGAGGACAGTTCAGTCCCTAATTACTGGCTTGTGTTCACCAGGGACAGAGCTAACGGGAGATGCAGAAGAAAACAGACTCCTTCTCAGCTGGGAGCAACTGTGCCTCCCAGGGCTCACTCAGCAATGTCTAGAGACATTTGGGAGAGGGGGGTCACAACTTGGAGGTGGGGAAGGGGTGCTCCTGGCATCTAGTGAGTGGTGGCCAGGGAAGCCACTGAACATCTACAGTGCACAGGATAGCTGCCCGCACACAACAAAGAAGTATCCGGCCCCAAATGTCAACATTGCTGAAGTTGAGATTGAAATAAAGAGACAGAGATCAGAAACAGAAAATATATATATATATATATATATATATCCCTCTCTCCCCCAATCCCCCCGCCCCCCACACACACACTAAGAGAGAGAGAGAGGAACTGGCATCTGCTGGGGCTAACAGAACAAGGGAAAACTTGGGGAACAGGAAGGGAGGGAGGGAAGGAGAAAAGAAAAGAACTGGTCCCGGGGCCCCATCTGATCCAAGTTTCAAATTCAATAGACTAACATTTTAAAGATTTGAATAATAATGAAAATGCCTGTGCTTCAAAAGAATATATTATCTGTATCCATCCCAAAGGCTGGCAGTTCTTCCCGGAGCGCTGCAGGAAAAGGAAAGTGAACCCAGTTCTGCTGCCAGCGGGGACGGGAGGAGAAGAGACCCAGGCTCCAAGGACATCAATCCCTCCTAGGGGAAAAAAAAAACCTTAAAAGTCATTTCTAATAAATAAGCCACGAGATGATGAAAGGGTGTATTTGTTCTGCGTCAGAACACCGGTTTCTCACCACGAAGTACACCCTGGTTTTGAGACAGGACCCCCTTCGTGGGCAGGAACTGGAGTGGCTGGTTTCACGCAGCCCGCAGTCTATGGATGCCTAAGTGTTAACAGCTCAGCAAAGGGTTTGGGTGACAGCCTCCTGCACCTCCCCTTTTTGACACTTGAGTTCTTGTTTGGCGTCCAGGAAGAATCAGGTCACACGAACTGTTTGAAGGGTAGTGGATGTAGAGGACTTTATTGGACAATAAAAGTGACTCTAAGCGGGATGGGGAATTGGAAAGAGGATGGTGTGGGAAGAAGGTGATCCTTCCCAGAAGCTGCACCGCCTGAAGTTAGCCGCATCTATCCGCAGTCTCCGATGCTCAGCCACATGTATGCCCGAGGCTCAGCAGCCCTCATCCCCAACCACTTGCATCAGTCGCTCCTGTTGCTCTACCAGCTGAAGTCTTTTTATGGGCCCAGGACAGGGGTGTGGCAGGCCAGAAAGGCAATCATTTGGGCGAAAAATAGGGTCAGCTGTTTTCAGGGCTGAGGTTCCAGGCTTGAGAGTGGGGCTTAGCCGGGGGCCCAGCCATTCTGTATCAATACGACCCATGGACTCCCCAGAAAGCCCATCTGGGAGCTCCCAACTGCCCCCAAATGCAAAGCTGAGCTGTTGGAGCCCCGAACTGTCCCTAACATCCAGCACAGTGCCTGGGACAAAATTGGCATCCAACAAATATGAGTGGGTGGTTTTTTAACTTTTTTTTTTTTTTTTTGGAACGAAGTTTCGCTCTTGTCACCCAGGCTGGAGTGCAGTGGTGTGATCTTGGCTCACTACAACCTCTGCCTCCCGGGTTCAAGCGATTCTCCTGCCTCAGCCTCCTGAGTAGCTGGGATTACAGGTGCCCGCCACCACGCCCGGCTAAGTTTTGTATTTTTAGTAGAGACAGGGTTTCACCATGTTCACCAGGCTGGTCTTGAACTTCTGACCTCCGGTGATCCACCCGCCTTGGCCTCCCAAAGTGCTGGGATTACAGGAGTGAGCCACCACACCTGGCGAATGGATGGTTTTCAACAGCTAAACTTGACCTCGTCCAGCCAAAGTCCTTCTGGCAGTCCCATCCCTCACTCTGCTCTTGCCGTACTGCCTTCCATCCCCACCCTCAAACCATTAGCACATTCCTGCCCCAAGGCATTTGCACTTTCTGTGCCCTCATCTCACAACTTCCTGACTCACTCCCTCACCCCCTTCAGGGCTTTGCACAAGTGTCCTTCTATAAAATTACCACGTGTTCTTTCCCATTCTGCCTCTGAGGATTGAATTTCCAACCTCCCATGGGATGGTATAAGGAGATGGGGACTTTGGGCAGTAACTAGGTTTAGAAGAGGCCATAAAGGGCTGGGCCTAGTAGTTCACACCTGTAATTCCAGCACTTTGGGAGGCCAAAGCAGGAGGATCACTTGAGCCCAGCAGTTCAAGACCAGCCTGGGTGACACAGCGAGACCCTGTCTCAAATCAAAATAATTAAATTTTTTAAAAATAAAAGTAAGATAGAATAGGGCATGGGCCGGGCGCGGTGGCTCAAGCCTGTAATCCCAGCACTTTGGGAGGCCGAGACGGGCGGATCACGAGGTCAGGAGATCGAGACCATCCTGGCGAACACGGTGAAACCCCGTCTCTACTAAAAAATACAAAAAACTAGCCGGGCGAGGCGGCGGGCGCCTGTAGTCCCAGCTACTCGGGAGGCTGAGGCAGGAGAATGGCGTGAACCCGGGAGGCGGAGCTTGCAGTGAGCTGAGATCCGGCCACTGCACCCCAGCCTGGGCGACAGAGCGAGACTCCGTCTTAAAAAAAAAAAAAAAAAAAAAGAAATGAACCATCCGTAGGTTACAAAGCAGAAAGTTAAACTAGGACAATAGGCTCCTGAAAAAAAGAAAGAAAAAAAAAAGCCCAGATATGTTTTCGGAAATGGAAAAAGACCAGGAAAAGAATGTAACTAAATTCTTTTGATCAGTCCTATTCTATAAGACCTAGCAAAAAAAGAGAAATTGTTTTGAAAGCTGGGTTTCAAATGTGGGACAATTAAGGTTATGTATTTGTAAACACAGCTATTGAAAAGAATGTATGACTTTCCTCCCAATTAAAAGAGCATGCAAATGTGATGCAAATGTGTAAGGCTGAGCTTTGTCAGCTAAAACTAATTAACTGAACAACTCAAATGATATCATTTCTAGGTGAATTTGTTGTTTGCGATCAGATCATTTTTTCTTTTTTTTTTTTTTTTAAGACAGAGTCTAGCTCTGTTGCCAGGCTGGACTGCAGTGGCGCCGTCTCCACTCACTACAACCTCCGCCTCCCAGGTTCAAGCAATTCTCCTGCCTCAGCCTCCCGAGAAGCTGGGACTACAGGCACGCACCACCATGCCCAGCTAATTTTTTTTGTATTTTTAGTAGAGATGGGGTTT
This sequence comes from Theropithecus gelada, assembly GCF_003255815.1. Lineage (NCBI taxonomy): Eukaryota > Metazoa > Chordata > Mammalia > Primates > Cercopithecidae > Theropithecus > Theropithecus gelada. Next base: position 73,540,742 of record NC_037688.1, read on the forward strand.
CACTGTTAGCCAGGATGGCCTGAATCTCCTGACCTCATCATCCGCCCATCTCAACCTCCCAAAGTGTTGGGATTACAGGCGTAAGCCACTGTGCCCGGCCAGAATTTTTAAAAGAAGTTAACATAACCATTTTTTGTTTTTGTTTTTTGAGACAGAGTCTCGCTCACATTGCCCAGGCTGGAGTGCAATGGGTGGGATCTTGGCTCACTACAACCTCCACCTCCCTGGTTCAAGCGATTCTCCTGCCTCAGCCTCCTGAGTAACTGGGATTACAGGCGCCTGCCACCACGCCCAGCTAATTTTTTGTATTTTTAGTAGAGATTGGGTTTCACCATGTTGGCCAGGCTGATCTCAGACTCCTGACTCATGATCTGCCCGCCTCAGCCTCCCAAAGTGCTGGGATTACAGGCATGAGCCGCCGTGCCCAGTTGCTTTTTTCTGTTTTCCAGAACTCATCCCTAGAGTTTTCACTGGGACTAAGGGACAGTTATTATAACTCGATGCTACGTAAGCTAATAGTAAAAAACGAGCTTTTACCGAGTGTTTACAATCTGTCATGACTGCAAATAGGCAAGTTGCACACAGTATCTCATTTAATCTTCCAGAGAAAGCTATTAGATAGTGGAATAAGTTCAACTATGGGTCACAGAGACCCAAGATGACAGTGGCCTAAATAAAACATAAAAAAGAGTCTATGAGCGGGGTGCAGTGGCTCACACCTGTAATCCCAGCACTTTAGATGGCCGAGGCAGGTAGATCACCTGAGGTCAGGAGTTTGAGACCAGCCTGGCCAACATGGTGAATCCCCATCTCTACTAAAAATACAAAAAATTGGCCGGGCGTGGTAGCATGCACCTGTAGTTCCAGCTACTCGAGAGGCTGAGGCAGGAGAATCGATTGAACCTGGGAGGTGGAGGTTGCAGTGAGCCAAGATCGCACCACTGCACTCCAGCGTAGGTGACAAGACTAAAACTCCATCTCAAAAAAAAAAAAAAAAGATTCTATGACATAAAAATCTGGTATAAGGTAGTGCAGGGTTGGTGTGGTGGCTCCACAGTGTCTCCACAGAAGAAAACGACTTTCTTCTGTCTTGTTGCATGTTCTTCATTCTCCATTCCAAAAACAACGTCTTGTTCCAGAGGGCTGCTCCGTCTCCAGCCATTGCACCTGCAATCCAGCTCAGTGGAAGGAGGAAAGAGGAGAAATAGGGCAACACTCTCAAGGACTTTCCCACAGTTTTAGCTACAACCCATTGGCCAGAACGTAACACATGGTCACACATAGTTGCAAGGGAAGCTGGGAAATGTAGTCATTATTCAGTGTAGGCATTTGCCCCAGCTGGAAACCAAGGGAGAATGGGTCTTGAGGGATCACGAGTATGAAGTCTTTGCCACAGGTAGATCCTATCTTTAATCCCCTTTTACAAATGAGGAAACCCAGAAGTTAGTGACTTGATCAAAGTCACAGTGTGAATAGGTGATGAACTGCAAAATATTTTGTGACACTTTTTTTCATGCACCTTACATTAGTAAAGTCTTAGTTATTAACTCTTCAACATTGCCCAGGAGACAAAAACACCACGTTGGCTGGGCGCAGGACTCACACCTGTAATCCCAACACTTTGGGAGGCCGAGGCAGGTGGATCACTTGAGGTCAGGAGTTCGAGACCACCCCATCTCTACTAAAAAGACAAAAATTAGCCGGGCATGGGGACACTAGCCTGTAATCCCAGCTATATGGGAGGCTGAGGTAGGAGAACCCCTTGAACCCAGGAGGCAGAGGTTGCAGTGAGTTGAGCTCACGCCACTGCCCTCCAGACTGGGTGACAGAGCGAGAGTCCATCTCAAAAAAAACCCGCACATTTAAAATTCTGTTTATACTGAAGTCATTGCTTATTTTATCAAATACAAATTTTTCAGGGCAGCTATTCCTGAGGCAGAGAATGTGTGCAGACTAACAAAAAGATGGGGTTTCTCTATCTCCGGGGAAAAAAGGGCAAAGGGGTCCACCCGGCTCATGCCCACGGAGGGCTTAGGGGTCTGCCTTCCTCATGCCCACGGAGGGCTTGTGAGCTGCTCCGATGCCGCTTTCCCCCATCCAGGCAGGGCTCCCTGTGGCCATAGCTGCAGCATCACTGCCCTCTACAGCCCGACATGGCAGTTCAACCACAGCTGCGTCTACACCAGGGACGGGGACAGACAGATGGAGCCCCCCTACTTCCCACCTTGCTCGTGGCAAGCATGGGGAAACTTCAGTGGGAAGAGCAAAAAAGGACAGGGAGAGAAGTGGGGAGATCGATGAAGAAAGATCGTGATTGTGAGAAGCGTAGGAGCAAATTGGGGAGCAGGCCAGGGAGGAACATGGGAATCAGGACTACGGGGCTTTGTGGAGTCACACGGAGGGCTACCTTCCCCTACATGCCAGAAAATCCAGAGTGCAGCAGCCCATTTAGGTACTGTCTCTCCTGCCCAGCCGGGCCCCACCAGCTCACCCATTGCCAGCTCCATGTCAGCCCCTCTCTGGTATCAAGCGCTGTGCTAGGTGTGAAAGATGCAATGGTTCAAGAGAGGGTCCCCACCCAACCCCTAAAAAGGGAGCAGGACAATGACACCTAGAACTCAATGAATAATAAGCTGGGACAAGCATGATGAAGCCAAAGAATGGGAAGAAGGTGGGAAAATTCACAGTGGCCTGGGGGGCACCTGGTTTGAAAAGAAAGCTGAAGATGAATGAGGACCCGACCAGGGGAAGATGGAGTAGGTGTGGAAGAGGGGCAAGGGGAGTCCCCAAGACCGAGGGACCAGCAGGTGTGAAGACTTCAGATGAGCTAGGACTGAGCCTGCCCATGGAGAGGAAGGGGGGCCAGGGTGGCAGGGGCAAAGCAGACACCCCAGAGAGCCATGGGCAGGGACGGTATCCCAATCAGGTCTATTCCAAGGAAGGTTTAGATTTAGATTTCCATGGCTTCTGGGTGGAACACGGGTTGGGAGCAGGCAGGACAAGAACTTGTGAGGAGGCCACTGCAGGTGTTGGGTGAGGGGGGACGTTGGCCTGAACTAGGTCAATTGTGGAGGGGTGAAGAGAGGCAGGTAGACTTGAGGGCTATTAGGACAATGAAAGCCAGAGGACTGTGTGTACACGATGGGAGGCCCCACGCGGAGGGATTAAGAGTGTGGGCTCAGCCAGGTGCAGTGGCTCACACCTGTAATCCCAGCACTTTGGGAGGCCGAGTCAGGAGGATGGTTTGAGACCAGGAATTCTCTTTTCTTTTCTTTTTTTTTTTTTTTTGAGACAGAGTTTCACTCTGTTGTCCAGGCTGGAGTGCAGTGGCATGATCTCGGCCCACTGCAACCTCAGCCTCCCAAGTAGCTGGGACTACAGGCACATGCCACCACACCAGGCTAATTTTTGTATTTTTAGTAGAGATGGGGTTTCACCATGTTGGCCAGGCTAGTTTTGAACTCCCAACCTCAAGTGATCCACCCACCTCAGCCTCTCAAAGTGCTGGGACTATAGGCATGAGCCACCACGCCAGGCCGAGACCAAGAGTTTGAGACCAACCTGGGCAATAGGGTGAGACCTCTTCCCTATAAAAATAACAATTTTTTTGTTTTTTTGTTTGGTTTTGAGACAGAGTTTCACCCTTGTTGCCCAGGAGTGCAATGGCGCAATCTCACCTCACTGCAACCTCCGCCTCCTGAGTTCAAGCGATTTTCCTGCCTCAGCCTCCCAAGTGGCTGGGATTACAGGCACCCGCCACCACACCCAAATAATTTTTTTGTATTTTTGGTAGAGACGGGGCTTCACTACATTTGCCAGGCTGGTCTCAAACTCCAGACCTCAGGTGATCCACCCACCTCCACCTCCCAAAGTGCTGGGAATACAGGTGTAAGTCACCAAGACAAGCCCAATTTATTTTGTTTTAATTTAGCCGGGTGTGGTGGCACGCGCCTGTAGTCCCAGCTACTCGGGAAGCTGAGGTGGGAGAATCACTTGCGTACGAGGGGCGGAAGTTGCAGAAAGCCAAGACTGCACCACTGCATTCCAGCCTAGGCAACGACAGAGTGAGACCTTGTCTCAAAAAACAGTAACAACAAAGACCAACTTAAAAAGGCTCCTACTAGCCAAAGATGGGACAATTTGAGCATCAATAAAAAAAATAACTGCATACTAAATATCTCAATCCATGGGTTTATAACAAGGCTAAAAATATTTTTTAAATGCTCATTAGTCCCCGCTGGAAAATTCTAGTGAGTCAATTCATTTTTTTTTTTTTAAGGGGGAAAGAATTAAGTATTTATCCTTCCTTTTCTTGGCAAACTGCACCACTGAGTAACCAAATGGGAGATGAGGGGAAGTTTCTGTATATAGAACTCTTCCATCTAATAAATGAAAAGGAATGGTAGCATGAGAATACCATCCCTTTGCAACCCCAAATGAATTCGTGGTTCCAGGCACTGCACACCCACACCTGCTGCCGTCCCCCAAAGAGTGACAACCAGACATGATGTGCATCCTGACAGGAGGACACTACACCTCCTACGGGGCAGTCTTGCCAGATCAGTCAAACTGGAACCGCAGCAAACCTCTGTACCCAAGGCCGGGGTGCAGTGGCTCATGTCTGTAATCCCAGCACTTTGGGAGGCCGAGGCGGGCAAATCACTTCAGGTCATGGGTTCGAAACCAGCCTGGCCAACATGAGAAACCTCATCTCTGCTAAAAATACAAAAACTAGCCAGGCGTGGTGGTGGGCTCCAGTAATCCCAGCCACTTGGGAGGCTGAGGCGGGAGAATTGCTTGAACTTAGGAGGCAGAAGCTGCAGTGAGCCGAGATAGCTGCCACTGCACTCCAGCCTGGGTGACAGAGTGAGGCTCCATCTCAAAAAGAAAAAAACCACCATAACCTTTTCAAACCTCCTCTATGTTATAGCATATGTCAGTACTTCATTCCTTTTTATAACTAAATAATATTCCATTATATGGATAGGCCACTTTTGTCATCCACTCATTCACTGGTAAATACATGGATTATTCCACTTTGGAGCTAATATGAAGAATACTTCTATGAACATTTTTCCATACGTTTTTCTATGAACATGTTTTCAATTCTCTTGGGTACATACTTGGCCCCAAAGCTGTCTGATAGCTATTCATCGTTCTTGAAATGAAATCTGAGCTCTTTATCCTGACCTGTCCTGTCTTGCATGGTCTGAGCCCTGCCTGATCCTCCCTCGACTTCATCAGCCACTCCCCTCCAGCTTCCCCAGGGGCCCCAGGCACTTGCTTATAGTCACTGACCCAGGACCCTTGGAAGGGATGTTTTTACCGCCTGTATTTAGCTGTCTCCCATCATTAGCCTGTAAACTGTAAACTGCACAGGACAGAAACCACATCCTCTGTGGGGCACAGAGCCTGGCTGGTGACAAGAGATCAATGAATACTTGATCCTCAGTGTCCTCATCTAAACTTTGGGTTAAATCAGAGAAGAGATTTGTGACCTCAGTCCATGCATACAGGAGTGAGCTTCGGACAGTCAAGAAACCTACTGAAATATCTGTGTATTTTTCTAGGGAGAGGGTCTGCAGTTGTCAGCAGATTCTCAAAGGGTCTATGCCAAGCCCACCATCACCAAATCATAAGTATCCTGGGTCTGGGTCAATAATTTTCAAACTTCAGTATGCATCAGAATAACCTGGGAAAAGGCCGGGGGCAGTTGCTCATGCCTGTAATCCCAGAACTTTAGGAGGTTGAGGCAGGCGAGTCACTTGAGGTCAGGAGTTCAAGACCAGCCTGGCCAACATGGCGTAACCCTGTCTCTACTAAAAATACAAAAACTAGCCGGGCGTGGTGGTGGGTGCCTGTAATCCCAGCTACTACGGAGGGTGGGGCAGGAGAATTGCTTGAACCTGGGAGGCAGAGGTTGCAGGGAGCCAAGATCACACCACTGCACTCCAGCCTGGGAAACAAAGTGAGACTCTGTCTCAAAATAATAGTAACAACAACACGGGAAAGTCTGTAAAAATTTAGATATTCAGCAACCTTCATCACCCAGCACGGTCTGACTTTCAGGGTTGGGATAGAATCTTTATTACTCTCTCCTATCTTGGACGTCTGATGCAGGTCCAAGGACCATATTTTAAGAATGTTACCCCAAAGATTTCCTTGACCTACCTAAGAATCAGCGTAAGGCATCTTTTTTTTTTTTTTTTTTTTTTTNCTCCCACCAGGTCCCGCTCTAAACACATGGGGATTATATGGATTACGATTGGAGATGAGATCTGGGTGAGGACAGAGCCAAACCATATCAGGGTTTTATTTTTTATTTTATTTTATTTTATTTTTGAGACAAGAGTCTCACTCTGTTTCCCAGGCTGGAGTGCAGTGGCATGATCTCGGCTCACTGCAAGCTCCGCCTCCCGGGTTCACGCCATTCTCCTGCCTCAGCCTCCCAAGTAGCTGGGACTACAGGCGCCCGCCGCCTCGCCCGGCTAATTTTTTGCATTTTTAGTAGAGACGGAGTTTCACCGTGTTAACCAGGATGGTCTCGATCTCCTGACCTCGGGATCCGCCCGCCTCGGCCTCCCAAAGTGCTGGGATTACAAGCGTGAGCCACCGCGCCCGGCCAGCGTAAGGCATCTTGAAGTGTCTTTATGCACTGACATTCTCAGAGGCTTCCAGAAAACAAATGGCCCTTCCAGGGGTGGAGGGTGCAGTAATGAGAAAGGTTCCTCTGCCCCTGGGGCTGGAGCTCAGCACTGGGTGAGGGGCTGTAAGGGTCAGGTGCCCTGTGCTCCATGAGCCTCTAGATGGCAGTGCCCAGCCAGAAATAGAGCCAGAGGGGCGGATGCAGGAGGCTGTTGAGTCCTGAGGCTGCTCATGGGAGGGTGGGGAAAGCCCAGAGGTCAAAGGTCCCACAACCTGCCGCAACCGGCTCACACATACGTGTGGCCAGGCTGGAACCCCGGATGCTCAGACACTTGTCAACTGAGTGGTGAATGGGAGAGAGGAAGATCATGAGAGTTTGAATTATTGATAGTAGCTAACATTTACTGAAATTTTGCTGCCAGTCACTGTTCTCTGGCCAAATTGAGATCATGCTGTTTATATTTCTGATGATATTACCAGCATTTTTCCATGTCTTGAAATATTTTTCAAGACCAGGCAAGGTGGCTTATGTCTGTAATCCCAGTACTTTTGGAGGCCGAGGTGGGAGGATTGCTTGTGCCTAGGAGTCCAAGATCACGCTGGACAACATAGGGAGACCCCCATCTCTACAAAAAAAAAAAAAAGTTTTTTAATTAGCTGGGCATGGTGGGGCACGTCTGTGGCCCCAGCCACTCAGGAGGCTGAGGCAGGAAGATTGCCTGAGCCCAGAAGATGGAGGCTGAAGTGAGCCCTGATCATTCCATTGCACGCCAGCCTCGGTGACAGGGAGCATTCTTGTCTCAAAACAGAAGTCTGTGCTTGGAGGCTCACACCTGTATAATGCTAGCACTCTGGGAGGCTGAGGTGGGCAAATTGCCTGAGCCCAGGAGTTCAAGACCAACCTGGGCAACACGGCAGAACCCCATCCCTACCAAAAATATAAAAAATTAGTCGGGCATGGTGGTGCCTACCTGTAACTCCCAGCTACTCAAGAGGCTGAGGTGGGAGGATCACCTGAGCCTAGGAGGTCGAGGCTGCAGTGAGCCTCGAGATCGGACCATTGCACTCCAACCTGGGTGACACAGTGAGACCCTGGCTCAAAAAAAAAAAAAAAAAAAATTCAAGAGTATACTTTAGGCCAGGCGCGGTGTCTCCCGCCTGTAATTATAGTAATTTAGGAGGCCGAGGCATGCAGATCAGAAGTTCAGGAGTTCGAGACCAGCCTGGCCAATATGGTGAAACCCCACCTCTACTAAAAATACAAAAAACAGTAGCCAGGTGTGGTGGCGCACGCCTGTAATCCCAGCTACTCATGAGGCTGAGGAAGGAGAATTGAACCCAGGAGGCGGAGGTTGCAGTGAGTCGAGATCATGCCACTATACTCCAGCCTGGGCAACAGAGGAAGATGCTATCTCAGAAAAAAAAAAAAAAAGTATGCTTTATAAAAGATTCATAATTTTCCAAATAATGAAACTAATAAGATGTGATGAACCAGTCCCTAATAGGGCTGTAGGTTATTCCTCACTGTCTTCCACTTCAAGTACCACACTTCTTATTGTTGCGTTAAGAATCCTCTTTTGGTCGGGAGTGATGGCTCACACCTACAATCCTAGCACTTTGGGAGGCTGAGGTGGAGGGCTCGGCTGAGGTGGGGGACTCACCTGAGGTCGGGAGTTCAAGACCAACCTGGTCAACTTGGAGAAACCTCACCTCTACTAAAAATACAAAATTAGCCAGGCGTGTTGGCACATGCCTGTAATCCCAGCTACTCAGGAGGCTGAGGCAGGAGAATCACTGGAACCCAATAGGCAGAGATTGCAGTGAGCCAAGATTGCGCCATCGCATTCCAGCCTGGGCAATAAAAGCGAGACTCTGTCTCAAAACAAGCAAACAAACAAAGAAATAAAAAAAGAATCCCCTTCTAAGGCTGGGCACGGTGGCTCACGCCTGCAATCCCAGCACTTTGGGAGGCCGAGGCAGGTGGATCATCTGAGGTCAGGAGTTCGAGATCAGTCTGGCCAACATGGTGAAACCCCATCTCTACTAAAAATACAAAAAATTAGCCAGGCGTGAGCATGCGCCTGTAACTCCAGCTCCTGGGGAGACTGAGGCAGGAGAATTGCTTGAACGTGGGAGTCAGAGGTTGCGGTGAGCCAAAATTGTGCCACTGCACTCCAGCCTGGGCAACAAAAGCGAAACTCCATTTCAAAAAAAAAAAAAATCCTGTTTTATAACTGTTATTCCATTGGAATATATGTTTAGCAACAGGATTATAAAACCCAAAATTAGAACCACTTTTGAAGATCTTAATAGACACAGCCAACTTTTTTTGTTTGTTTTGAGACAGTCTCGCTCTGTTGCCCAGGTTGCAGTGCAGTGGCACGATCTCGGCTCCCGGCAACCTTTGCCTCCCAAGTTCAAGCGATTCTGGTGCCTCAGCCACCTGAGTAGCGGGGATTACAGGCATGCCACTGGGCCCAGCTAATTTTTTTTTTTTTTTTTTTTTTAAGTAGAGACAGGGTTTCACCACGTTGGTCAGGCTCGAACTCCTGGCCTCAAGTGATCTGCCCACCTTGGCCTCCCAAACTGCTGGGATTACAGGCGTGAGCCACTGTGTCAGGCCCAGCCAACTTATTTTTCAAAATGTTTTAGCACCTCTTAGCAGCAGCATGTGAGAATGCACGTCATTTCAGGTTTCCCAACCCCAAGTAATAGCCACTTATCTTTTCAAAGCTGTGTTCAAAACACAGTATCACTTTGTTTTTGCTTTTCCATTTTTGAGACAGAGTCTCGCTCTGTCACCCAGCCTAGAGTGCAGTGGCTCAATCTCTTAATTTAATTTAATTTAAACTTTTTAAAGGCATAATTCAGTGGAAAAGCATCATCAGGAAACTATTCTCTCTCTCTCTCTCTCTCTCTCTCTCCCTCTCTCTGCTTAGACAGGAAACCACCACCATTTATCTGGAGTGAATAAAAAGCCAAGTTAAACACATAAAAGTGACCCCACATGTCATTCTCCTGGATCACATGCTCCACGGAAGCAAGGGTTGTGCTCTGACCAGGTAAGGAAACGTTGCACAGGGGAAGAGGGCCTGGACCTTACAGACAGAAACTCCCAAGTGAGAGTCCCAGCTGGGCATCCTCAGACAAATCACTCAACCTTTCTGAGCATCAGCAAAACAGGTACAAACACATCCCTTGGGGATGTGCATGGAAAGCACCCAGGAGCTGGCCGAGGAATGGGGTTGGTTATCAAGATGACTGTGGTGACCGGCCCCTCGCATCCCACTGTGGGCATTTCATGAATTCCTGCAGCATTGGTGGACTTCCTGTTTGTCTCGTCCCCACCCCGCTGCCTGCAGAGAAGCCGGAGCCTGCTTTCCACACAGCCATAGGTTTGTCTTCTGCCAAAGGATAACAGGATTACAGCCACAACCAGGACCTAGGGAGGGTCCTATAGAACAGAGCCCCAAAGGGCAGGCCCAGGGCACCATCAGGACCCCATCTGGTAGTCTGGAAACCGGAAGATGTTTGGGGCGGGAGGAGCAGGTTCTAAACCCAGAGAATAAGCACCTGCGAGTACCGTTCACTGATTCCTGAGCATTCCAGCCCAGAACCCCAGATCCAGGAGAGGTGATGGAGCCCATTTTAGAGATGGGGAAAGTGAGGCCCAGAGAGCTGTTTCTGAAAGAACATGGAAGCATACCCGCCCATTTTCCCAGGTGTCCTGCCCCAAGGGAAGCCAAAGCCAGCCCTGTCCACAGATGTGCTTGGTGGGTTTGAGTGTCCTTAAACAGATGTTCACTCTGCAAATCGCCGTGGTCTCAGGCTGCCAGCTCTGCTTACTCATCTAATGCTGCCAGCATCTGAGCGTGCCACCCCAAGCAAACAGGATGGATTTTTACAATCAACCTGGGATTTTATCACCCAGTTTGAGACAAAAGGCAGCGGAGGCCCAGAGAGGGCCCCGAGTTAAACAAGGTTAGCAAGTAAATGCCCCGGCACGACAGGTCCTTCTAGGCACAAATGGCTCACTGAACCAGATTGGACACTTGGAGACGAAGAGGTGGTTCTTCAGGGGAACTGAAAATCCGGATGGGGAAGAGAGGAGGTGGCTGGGCTGTGGAATCTGGCAGCAGGGCCCCTCGGCTCAAATCCTGACTCAAGAAGTTCTGGGCCCATTCATCAGCATCCCATTTGCCACCAAGGACCTTCCAGGACAAGCCCTGCCATGGGAAAACTGTCACTTTAAGGCTCTGGTGGGCGGGCCCAGCCGTTTCCATGGAGCAGACTCTGCGCTGTTTCTCTTTCAAAAACCAAGGCCCAAACAGGAAGTGAGTCACCACAGGAAAATGCAGGGTTCCTAGCCTTAGGGGGCTCGAGGCTGACCTCAGATGTCCCTGTGGGGGTCAGGCCTTTGTGTGTGCATGGCTCTGTGGGAGGGGGAAGATGATTTCAGCATTTGCTGACATCACTGAATGGTGTGGGACTGAGGGGAAGGTCTCTAACTCAGCCCAGGTTCATCTGAGTCAACCAGGGTCAAACAAGTTTCATGGGCGTCTTTGGGTCACTGGCTGGGCAAAGCCAGGCCCTCAAAACAAGAGGTCATTGGCTGGGCACAGTGGCTCACACCTGTAATCCCAGCACTTTGGGAGGCCAAGGCAGGTGGATCACCTGAGGTCCGGAGTTCAAGAACAGCCTGGCCAACATGGTGAAGCCCCGTCTCCAATAAAAAATACCAAAAAAATTAGATGGGTGTCGTGGCGTGCGCCTATAATCCCAGCTACTCGGGAGGCTGAGGCAGGAAAATCACTTGAACCCAGGAGGCAGAGGTTGCAGTGAACTGAGATCACACCATTGCACTCCAGCCTGCACAACAGAGACTCTCTCTCAAAAAAAAAATTAGCCGGGTGTGGTGGGGCACACCTGTAATAGGGTTGCGGTGGGAGAATTGCTTGAGCCCAAGAGGCAGAGATTGCAGTGAGCTGAGATTATGCCAGTGCACTCCAGCCTGAGCGACAGTGAGACCTTGTTTCAAAAAAAAAAAAAAAAGAGGTTGTTGAATGCACACTAAGAGCCAACCAAATGTTTTATGTGCAGTCCAGTGCGTTACCTTTGTCATGCCCACCTTCACAGATGAGAAAACTGAGGCTCAGATTAAGTTATCTGCCCAAGTTCCTACCAGCCCACACTCCCCAATCCCCTCCTGAATTTGAACCCAAGCTTGGGCTTGACAAGAAATGCTCACGAGTACCTTTCAGGCAGGACAGAAGCCAGACAGATCTGGGTACCCCCCCGCCGAACCTTTCAGTGCCTCAGTCCTCTCATCTGTAAGTTGGGAATCCCCTCATTCATCTGTGTACTGGTGTCTATTCAGTGCCAGGCCAATAGTGAACGCACACATGCAGACCCTGCCCTCCAGCAATGGCAGACCCCAAACACCAGTAAACCAGCAAGGAAAATCATCACAAGGCAGAATGAGAAACAAGGGGCCCAGAGACTAACGCAGGAGGGGAGGGTGAAGACATGCCCAGGAGGACACATCAGATGGGCCACAGTAAGGCGGATGACCTTTCAAAACAATGGGCAGAAAGATGTCCCGGGAGCAGACGTAAACCACAGTATTTGTCAAATTTGCAGCTGAAGTGAATGTTAACAAGGGAGGCCTCTGGAGGTTCCATTGGGCAGACCAGGCCCTGCTAGGTCACACCTCGAAAGGAAGGGAAATCCCAACTGCTGGGTCCACTGAGAGCCCTTGCCCTCCCCAGGCTCAGAAGGCCCAGCTCAGCCACCCGGGGTTTGGAAATAATCCACCTCCTGTTCGAGAGGCTACCCAGTCGGCTCCCCCAGCAGTCTGTGCAAGAACAGCAACCACGCCCTCAGAACATGCCAGCTGCCCAGGCTTCTGCAGCTGGCGCAAAGGCCCAGTGAAGACTCCAGAAGCCGAGCCGGGTGAGTTGGTTTAAAATGGGATTGCACTGGGCTGCATCGGCATCCCGATGTCAGGTCAGGACAGCTTCGCAAGAGCCCACCTGTTGTTCTGCACGTGGGTTGAGGTTGACAACAGTGCGGAAACAGTTCCTTTGAGGTGGGTCTGTGATGAACCAAGGAATGAGTCCAAGCTTCCTGCCGACCTCAGTGAACCCCCTCCTCCTCCAGAGTCCCTCTTCTCACCTGGGAATGGCCTCTTCTCATCTGGGGACGGTTCACAATTGCCTGATTGCTCCAAGTCACCCGTGGAGAAATGGAGAGAGAATGCCATCTTGTGGCCACATCGCCAGGATTAAAAACTTACGAAGTGCCAGGTACCCTTCTCAAGTGTTTTAGGCAATACCTCATTTCATCCTCACAACCTACCCTCTTTATAGATGGGGAAACTGAGGCAGGGTAGCTAAAGAGCTTGCCAAGATGGGCTAGTGACACAGCCTTTCAACCAACAGGCTGCACCTGGACGCTCAGGGCATAGCTGCCATCACAGCCTGTGAGGGCTCCCCAAGGGCCCGCTGGGTGTCTCCAGGACACAAGGCAGGGGTCCAATCAGTACCCAGCCTGGGGCCACATATGGGCGCCGTTAGGTCACACAGGCTCATCATGTGAACTGAGATATCAGAACCTGCCCAATGGGGCTGGCGTAGGCATTAAGCACTCCTTAGCTTTTTCACTGCAATATCCTTTACATAACAAAAGATGTAGTTCTGCATAGACTGGCAACAAGGATCCCATCTACTTGAACAGGGAAAGAAGTGGTGTGTATATGACCCCTTTGGTATACGATTCTCTAGGAATACGGTATACTCCCCGGACAGGTATTTTGTAACATTGTCACCAGTAGCTCCCGGCCGGGTGAGTAGATTTGGGGTCTCTAGGAATATGGGCAGAAAGCTGCTGCACATCACAGGATTCCACTTAATAGGAGGGCTGACGTACTGCTTAAGGACCAACGGTCTCTTCATTTTCTGCCGTGTCCAACTGCCTTGACCTTGGTCCAGCTTCCCGCGTAGTTTCAAGAGGCTGTGGCGACTCCAGGCTCACCTGCAGGTGACATCTGGGAGCAGGAGACCCTACACAAGACTTCACCTGTACCTTCCTCTACCATTTCCCCCTCCCCCAAGTAGTCCTAACCCCAAGTGTAAACAGAGGTAAAGAGGTAAACAAGTAGTAGGACTTCAGAATCTTTCTTTTTCTCTTTTGTATTTTTAGTAACGATGAGGTTTCGCCACGTTAAACAGGCAGGTCTTGAACTCCTGACCTCAAGTGATCCACCTGCCTCGGCCTCCCAAAGTGCTGGGATTACAGGCGTGAGCCACTGCACCTGGCCAGAACCCGTTTTTAATTCTTTAATTTGCTTTTTATTTTCGGAGATACCATGTCTTACCCAGACCTTTGGATTCAGCACGTGTGCCCAGGTGGGGAGTCCAGAAATCTGTAATTTAAACCTCCCTCCAGGAGAAAAAGCCCCACCAGCTTCCAGGTTCAGAGAGTTGTCTCCAAGGCACACCTGCTAGGTCATCCTTGGTGAGCCATGACTCACCATGCCCTGGAGCCCGTGGGTGCCAACTTCCTCCTGCCAAGCCAGTCAAACACCCTGGCCCAGAGGAACGCACTGACTGTGCTGACTTCCCCAAAGCCCAAGGGACTGAGGGTGGGTGGCAGGCAGCCGAAGAGTAGGGGCTGAGTCCTCTGACAGCCCCATCTGTCCTCAGCCACAGGGCTGGCCCCAAGGAGCCCAGTGCCACTAGCCACCCGCCCAGTTAACAATCGGCAAAGGAGCAAAAGCAACATTCCCCTCTGAGGAATGTGCCAAAGGTTCTCTACTGCTGAAGCATGGAAAATCTCGGTGCCTGGGCCCCACCCCAGAGTCCCATCTAGTTTTTCTGGGGTACGGCATGCCCAGTGGCTGATTCTAACATGCAGGAAGGAGGAGAAACACAAAACTAGAGAGTAAAGAGGAGAGAGGGGGAAAGAGAGGCTGGAGGCCAGTACAGAACCCAGGAGAGAGACCTCGGACTCTGAGAAGGGAATCTTACCCAGTCATGCCAAGACAAGCACGTTTAAACGCTAACAACTGAGTCCTCACTTCGCGCCAGGCGTGGTGCCAGGCATCTTCCACACCAGTCTTAAGGCAGGGCCCCGGAAGGCAGGCCGCCAGTGGGACTGTTGCCTACACCCTACTCACCCCAAAGTCCTTCTCTTAACCACCACCCTAGTTCTCGACAGACCTAAGGCCCAGGAAAGGGAAAAATAGGGAGTTCCTTGTGAAAACCTAGAAAACGTCAAGCTACTTTTTATGAACTCATTCAAGAAATGTCTATACCTACCCTGTGCTGCATGCTGAGGTCCAGAAAACCCAGGTTTTCAAGCTGGCTGTGAAATCAACACAGCTGGTCACATACAGCATCCTGTTCAGTGAAACAGCAAGAAGCTATAAAGTAAAGACAATTCGACACAGAAAGCTAAGAACTGCTGAGACTTGTTTCACCAGTTCTGTGTGTGTTCAGTCACCGAAGGTGTGGATGGGTAAAAGATCTTGACGGGAGAGTTATTTCTTACCACAGATCACATTCCAGCCTGTCTGAGAAACACTGAGGATGGGCAAGAGGTGAGCCTTCCTGTGCCCACTGCAATTGTGTACGCAAACACAGTTCTATACAACATTCATGTTAACCTAGGAGGTCCCAAACAGCAAATCGCAACTTCTTGGTAGTTACAAATTTCTACGTACACCTTGAATCAACATGGCCATGGTGATCTTGAGACTTACCATGGGGAGAAGAAATTGGGAGTGATTTAAGCTCCTGCCCACTACCCTCAAGGACTGTTTAACAGGTGATCCCCTTTTCCCCAAGGAACTTCAGCCCTGGCAACGCCACTCCTGAGGAAGAGGTATGAATGGTCTGAGAATCCTTCCCTAAAGCTCTGTTATAGTGGCACACACCTTGGGGGGTTTATAGAGGGCATTCAGATTATATGAGTCCACAAGCAAACAGTACCGAGTGTTGAGCCCACTGGACCCACAGGTGCCAAAAGCAGCCCAATGGTAGCTGGCTGCCCCAGGTACCCCCAAACCCTTCTTCCAGGGTCAGGCTGCAAAACTCAGCCAGCTGAGCCGTCCTTGTTGCTGAAGCTGGAGAAAACCCCAGGCCTCCTGAAGCTCCCAAAGGCAATTCCACTAAGTGATGAGAGCCCTCGACACTTCCAGCAGCACTCAGAGATCACGCCCACCAGGCCTAAAAAACAAGCAAATGCTATAGCCCTCCCCAACAGCGGCAGTGCACGGCAACCACACCAGAACCCCATACTCCCTTTACTTTGGCTGAAGAGGAATAGCTTCCCAGCTTGAGGGTTAAGTACTAGTGAAGCAAGGCAGCCTGTACTTGCTGGCCTGTGGCATCTCCTAGGGCATTCAACTTCAGTTTGAAAAATTAATATCTCTCACATGTGGACAAGCCCTTTCCCTAAAACTCACCACTTAGTTCGTTACCTATTGAGGATGCAGTGAGCTATGAGAGTGCCACTGTACTCCAGCCTAGGCAACAGAGTAAAACCCTGTCTCAAAGAAAAAAAGGGTGGGCTAATTTTTCTTTTTCTTTTGAGACGGAGTCTTGCTCTGTCACCAGACTGGAGTGCAGTGGTGCAATCTTTGCTCACTGCAATCTCTCCGCCTCCCGGGTTCAAGTGATTCTCCTGCCTCAGCCTCCCGAGTAGCTGGGACTACAGGTGTGTGCCACCACGCCCAGCTAATTTTTGTATTTTTAGTAGAGACGGGGTTTCACCATGTTGGCCAGGATGGTCTCGATCTCTTGACCTTGTGATCTGCCCACCTTGACCTCCCAGTACTGGGATTACAGGCATGAGGCACCATACCTAGACAAAAAGGGCTAATTTTTCAATGGCATGTTGAGATAAGCTACTAGTCACATTCCAGAGTTCTCTAGGGCTCTGCTGATGGGAGAATTATAAATGGAGATGTAAATGTATCCAACTTCCAAGGAACACAAGTCACTAACATTCACATTTTTAAATTTATTTTTCTATTTTTTCTATTTATTTCACAGATAAAACTGAGCCATGAGAGGCAAACTTACCTAGGTTCCCAGACCTGGTGGTAGAGTCAGCATTCAAGCCCACATGATATCAAACAAAAAGCCTTCCTTCATACAATCAGGTAAAAAGCAGATTAAAACTGAAAGGTCACTTCTGCCGAAGGGAGTGTAAATACCCAACACTGGCTAAGGTGTAAGGGAACAGGCACCCTTACTTTCTGATCGAAGTATTAACTGGTACCTTGCAGAACGTACTCTGGCAAGACCCATCAATATTTTATAGATGAACTCCTTTGACCCAGATAGTTCATCCGCAGAAATTTGTCATCGAGAAACTTACAAAACAGGCCGGGCACACTGTCTCATGTTTGTAATCCCAGCACTTCGGGAGGGCAAGGCGGGCAGATCACTTAAAGTCAGGAATTCAAGACTAGCCTGGCCAACATGGTGAAATCCCGTCTCTACTAAAAATTAAAAATAAAAACTAAAATTAGCTGGCCGTGGTGGCACACACCTACAGTTCCAGGCAGGAGAATCGCTTGAACCCGGGAGGCAGAGGATGCAGTGAGCTGGGATCACGCCACTGCACTCCAGCAACAGAGACTCTGTCTCAAAAATCAAGAAAAAGAAAAAAATTCACTGCTGCATTACTAATTATAAAAAAACGGGAACCTGTATCAAGGCTCATCCATACAAGGGAATACTATTCTGTCATAAGATTTCACCATATTTGAAACCCCGTATCTAACAAAAATACAAAAATTAGCCAGGTGCAGTGGCAGATGCCTGCCAGCTACTTGGGAGGCTGAGGAATGAAAATTGCTTGAACCTAGGAGGCAGAGGTTGCGGTGAGCCAAGATCGTGCCGCTGCACTCCAGCCTGGATGACAGAGTGAAACTCCGTCTCAAATAAAAAAAAAGATATCATCATATTAATTTTAATGTATAAAAGACTTATATATACTATAAGCTGCTGTGTGGCTCAATATTTGCTGTTTAAAATCATTTTTTTTAAACACTAAAAAGAAAATGAGGGGCCATCGAAAACTTGACTTGCTACATCACAGGCGACTGTCTACTGAACTTCACAAGGAGCCTGCAGGTCCCACTATACGAAGTAAAACCCTGGATCTCATCCCATCAAACCCAACAGTACAACACATGGTCTGACAGCCAGCCTGGGTGCTCAGGCCTGATCCTCTCTTAAATGCTGCCCCCACTAAAATATCACACACCTCAAATATTCCAAAGGGAGGCTAGAAGCTGGCCTTATGGGGTAAGGTCATCTGAACTATCAAAGCTGACAACCTTCAAGAAGGGGTAGCAGGTACCATAAACACAACTTTAAACAAGGGGTTCCTCTGGAAGAACTTTTCTAGTCACTTCATTCCAAAAGTCCAGAATGTATCTCTAAAGATTCCCATCCTCACCAAAACTAAATACCTCAGTTACCAATCTAAGGAATGAAATGCCAGGTTATAACATACTATATGAAGTAAAATGCAATGAGATTAATCTGCTAACATAGTCACCACTAGAGGTAGTAGCCAGGCCAAAACCTTAATCATTCTGTTCATCATTTTCTAAAATTATGGTCCCATTTCAAAATCATCTCTTGGCGTCTTGCACCGGCCTCTGAGGTTGACTGACCCTCTTAGGGTCGGATGTTGGCCATCCCTCTCACTATAAAGGACGTTAGCCAGTTTTCACTGTTGAATGGAAATCTTCAGGCCCAAAGCCACAATTATTTGAGTTTAACGAGTTCCAGTAGCCCTTAGAAAAAAACATTTAGAAAGCTAATTCCTTTTTAGAAGCCTAAACTTCATTTGATTGCATCAAAAAGTTATTCAGATGTGATGACCAAAACAAAACTGCAGACAAGCCCCATGGTTTTTTTGTTTTTATTCATTTGATGATTAAGGTGTGTTATCACTACTCCAGTTGGGTAAACCACATTGAAGAATCTGACTGCAGGTCTTTAGATTCAGCCAAACGCTTTCCATTAATTTTGTTCTGTAAAATATTAAACATTGTAATATTTCAGCCATGCTCAGAACGCTGCAGTCTAAGAATGAACTGCAACCTGCCCATGCCAAGTTAGGGCGACACGAGCAGAACTAAGGAGCTATGATGTCTAAAAGAATCAGAATCTGGCTTAAGACGAAGAGAGGTTCTGTTCAAACTAAACTGTTTCGTTTTTAAATCTACCCTTAACTGTTCAAGAAACTGAAAAAGTCAACTTGTTTTTAAAGTACCACACAGGTATGCAATCTTCCGTGATTTGTTTTGCATCTAAACTAGCACAGGGAAACATTTCAAAAATCTAGCTGTCAGAAGTAAGTTTTCCTAAGAGAAATCATTACGCGTCTACCGGTGAGCTTCATGTTTATTCTGTGCGTGGGGTAACAGGAGAGAGCAATGGGACAGAGAAGGGAAAAGCTGCAACTGGGTGACAAATGCTTTAGGTGCATTTGAAAGTAAATGCAATGGAAAAAAGTAACAAATGCTAAAGTTTTGTAAAAGTTTAATGAAGCCAATAAGGCATATAAATTGTGTTCTGGCAGACATTAAGACCTGCTTTCTTTTACCAAAGAAAAATGGCACATGTTTTATCAAAATTTGACAATTCAGAGTAAAGGGTACTGAGATTAAGCTTCAGAGCACCAACTTAAACAAAACAACCAAAAAATTGTTATCCAACTTGGAAGGAGGAACGAGAACCAAGGCATAAAGGGGAATTAAATATGTGTTCCTCCATCTCAAAATCCTTCTAGGAATAGGAGCTCTGACCACTTGTGAGCAACACATTGCACCACCAAACCCCAATTCCAGAATCTAAATTTACAACGATAGAGAAACAAAGGTAACTCCAAATGCATGTCTTGTATATTCCAAAGGGAAGCTTGAAAGTATTCATAATACATAGGCTTGTCTGTTTCAGGTAAAATGACAGATTGCTATAATTCTTCCTGCTATTATAGTCAACAAAAAATGATCCACTTTTGCAAAAATTTAGAAATATCTCACTTTCATTCCTAGTTTTAGTATGGAATTCACTTTTTAAAATAAGGGCTACATCTATAATGAATACAAGAACTTCAATTCACACATTTCTAAGATTCCATTCACATCCCACCCAATCAATGAATGAATATTTATGGTTAACTCAGCAAAGTTTCTTCACAGAAAGATATTATTAAATGGCTGAAGAAATTGCAAACTTTAACAAAGTGCTGTGAGTAATTACTGGAAAAACCCTTACACTGATTTGCAATGGTCTTTTAAGGATAAAAATAGAAGTAACTGATAGTGGACTACAAGTTTGCAAGGAAACATTTTTCACTGTCCTACTTGATATATAATATAATAATATGATAGAATAAATTACAGTACCTGGCAGGCTGACATCAGTTCTTCATCTAAAAAAACACTATCATTCAGTTCAGGATATTAAAAATGAAGATGAAACATGCTCTAAAACATTGTAGCTACAAGAGGTCTTATATTTACTCAAAAGAGGAATCTATTGAGAACTTTTATTTAGGTCTACCTAACAGCTAGAGAATCTCCATGCGATTCCATCTTTTCCAGAATGAGATTCCAAACTGAACTTTTTAGGAGAGGGATTGGAGGAACAGGGAGAGTTGGGTTTTGCTATTTTAAGTTGCAATCACATTATTAGTAGATAAAAGAGAGCTTTATCATCTTCCACCCACTCCAATGGAAACTGCACTAAGCAGGGCCTCCATGAAAAATGTAAAATGATAGACTAGAAAACCTACCCCACCATCCATCTCCCTCTCCCTCTAATACTGAACCAAAAAGGAAGCCCATTCTCAAAGTTCATGACCTCTCTACTTTAGGTCACCTCGAATGCAGTCTACATGTTTACATTTACCACAAGGAAAGTACCCCGCATGGGAAGTAGTGTTTGTCTTAAAACTGAGTACTTTAGGCCTACAGGGTTAATCTGGGGGCAGTTTAATATTAATATTGCTACTTTAGAGCACTAACACACACAAAGTGAATCCAATAAAGCTCTGTGCATTGATTCAATATTAAGTATTAATTGCATGACCATCATAGCACCTCTTTACATCACACAATCACCAAAATTAGAAACTGCTTTGAAAACTAAAAACAGGGCACAGTCCAATAATTAGAATTGCACACTGTTACTATATAGAAACCAGGTGCACGGTACAGTGCAACTGCAAAAATGGAAGCCAAATCATGTTTTTAGACAATTTTAGGAACCTGGCAATACTGTTGAAGCAAAATACTCAACACAGCAGGAAATGGACCCCCCCCCCCCCAAAAAAAAAGCATTCTATAACCAAATAAACATCTGATATTTCCTTTCCCTTTGAGAATAAATACAGTTAAGGTCACTTTTAGCCTTGGAACGGATATATGTTTGCCTATGATGATCTTGCTAACGACTACACAGTATCTGATGTCCTCTGCTAGGATTATAGTTTTAAGAAAGCCATAATTACAAGAGGCATCTACTATAAATACCTAGAACTTCCTTTTATGGCAACCACTATAGAATTCACTTGTCTTAAACAGTGAACAAGGGAAGATGGCCTCATGTTTCCTTTGCAATTATAGTATATGTTGAGGATCAAGTGGCTTTCAAGCAGCATGGTGGGTGTGAAAATGTTTGCAGTTTAGATCATTCTGTTGCGTTTATGGGTTGGTGAGTCTGTAATGACATCGCCACACTGGGCTGAGGTACGCTTTCTAGTTCCACCATTGTCCAAGTGGAGTGCCATTTCTTCTGATATGAAAGTGTTCAAATCGACATCATGGAGTCCATTTCTCCTTCGACTAGCATTCGATCCACTGCTTACATGTGTAGGAGAGCCTGGGGTACTCGAACGCACGCTTATACTAGCCATTGCACCACTAAGACCTAGGAAGAAGAAAAAAGGTTTTAGAGTTGCTCAATTATTTAACCCTTTTGAAAGCAACCCACTTACTTTCCATGTTGTCACAATGTCAAAGCATGTCTGCCTATTTTCTTTATAAGGGATTACTGGCAAGCAATTAAGTTTTATTCTGGAAAAACATACCATGTGGTCTTAACATATATCTTATTGGTAATACTACCAGTATCTACAATATTGGTAACTACCAATTACTAAAAGTTACTATGTGTCAATCACCATGCTAGGTGTACAAATATCTCATGAAATTCTCCCATCTATGAGGTAGGTACCGCACACAATTTACAGATAAGGACAGGAGCATTTGCTTTAAAGACAAGACATTTTTGGTTACCCAAAGTTACCATCCCAACAGACCCCTCTGATGAGTGTGTATGTGTGTGAAGTGTTCAGGAGAGCCAGAAATCACTTCCAGGCCTGGCCGGGCTTGTTCCAACATCCCCTCTAGATAAGGTGATCACATAATTTATCATCCAAAACAGTATTACTGTTGAGCCCGAAAAGAGTAACTGTTAAAACTTCTACTGGTTGTGAAGAATCCTGCTGCTTTGTTTTCAACATTAAGAGTTACTGAATCCAGGGCTGGGCGTGGTGGCTCACACCTGTAATCCCAGCACTTTGGGAGGCCGAGGCGGGCAGATCGTTTGAGGTCAGGAGTTCATGACCAGCCTGACCAACATGGTGAAACCCCGTCTCTACTAAAAATACAAAAATTAGCTGGGCGTGGTGGCAGGTGCCTGTAATCCCAGCTACTCTGGAAGCTGAGAAGGAGAATCGCTTGAACCCGGGAGGCGGTGGTTGCAATGAAGCGAGACTGCACTCCAGCCTGGGTGACAAGAGCAAAACTCCACCTCAAAAGCAAAAGAAAGTTACTTTACTGAATCCAGAATATACCCAGCACTCATGGATACTCATTCCTTTCCTTAAACTCTTACACAGTTAAGGAGCCAAACTTACATTCCACTCCTAAATGTTCAGGATAAACCTGTGGAAGTACGAGTCAGGCCAGGAAACGTGAACCACAGTTGCATTTTTAAAAACCTACCGTCATTGGCAGTGATCTGCCTTAGGAATTTCCCCTTCCACTATTCTCGCCTCACCTAGGGATCTGTTATTGCTTGACTAAATTTATAACACAATTTAGTATAATCAATTTTCAAATAATAGGACTTACATCTTAGATTTTCAAGTAAGCTTAGAGGTTTCATTTGACAGGGGCCCAATTCTTTCTAATCATGAATTCCATAAATATGTAGTTTAAATTTGAACTTTAAGTTGAAGAGTCTCTGCCTCCTATCACATCAAATCATTCCCCCTGACGTTTTTCTCCACCAAATATTCTGTGAATGTTCTCAAAACCATGGCCTCTCACTATCATCGCACATGCTGACAATGTCCTCCGGGCCACACCTCCCTTCTGAGGTGCTCAACTCCGAACTCTAGATGTCCCCCCATTCCTTTCTGCACTAATCCAACCAATCCCCTGGCTGCTCTTCCTGCAGAAGACGCATCCTCCCTTCCCGCTGGTGGTCAGAGAAAATCAAACTGTCCCTCTTTGGCCGCTCAACCTTTCCAAGGCTAGCACCTATTAAAAAATAAAAGCATTAACGTGAGAGTACTTCCTACATCAGGTACTATTTCAATTACTTCCTATGATACCTATAATATCTCCATTCTGCAGACAAAAATCCAAGTTTAAAAGTAATTCAGCCAAGGTCAACAGGTAGTAAACAAGAGCTGGGACTCTCACTCAAGTGTAATCTATATTCCTAGGATCCCATTCTGATCCTTTTCCAAGCCTAGAGTATTTTAGCAAAAAAAGGTGGCTGCAGGTTGGTCCTAGGGTCAGCCTGCCTCTTAGGCCGCATCTCTTTGAACAGTTTTTCTCCCTTCCCTTCCTGCCCTCTTCACTTCACCCTTAGACCGAATCCCCACTACCAACATCATGCAATTTGCAGCTCTCTGAAATAGTGAGGCCTGCAACTATCTCTTTCAACATTTGCAAATGTCTGTCACTCCCTGAGTGAGCCCATCTATTCCCCAGCACTCTCTTCTGAGGCTCCTTTCCTGGTTCTCCTACTGGCTCCTCTTTCCTCCTCCTTGAAATTGAAACTCTCTGCTCCCTCCTCAGTCGCCTTGGTGGGGGGGTTCCTTTCTGTTCCTGAAAGGCTGGTGTCACCCTGGGTGATATCCTCAACCCCTACCTTACCCACACGTTACCTAAAACTGGACTAATGAGCTCAAGGGCCTTCCCAGATTTCTAACTGCCTACTGGACATCTCAAACTCAACACCATCAAAAAGGAACTTCACTTCCTCTACCTCAACCGGCACAAGCTTATTTTTAAAAAACAAACCACAAAAAACATCTTGAGCTATTTTTCTATAGCATGGTACAACCAACCACCTCTTCCTATAGAAAATATCTTTTCATCTCCATCTAATGACCTTAACACAGTGCCTGGCACATAACATTCATTTAATTCTGAAAAAGAATAATACCTCAAAGTCCTACCCCCTCATGTTGAAATCCACTGACATCCAAGGCTCAGCTGTTGATGTTTATTCACCTCTCCAACACCAGGAAATAAACTCAGGTGGTTCTCTTCACTTAAATCACTGCCATCAAGTTTAAAACTCAATTATCCCCATTGTTGGCTTTTTTTAAAGTTCTACAGCAAGACTAAACTTGAGGGGAGAGCCATGCCTTCTTATATCCTAGTCTCAGGCTGTAACGTATTACAAGGTGCCCACGTTCTTCAAAAATCAAGATCCCCTTTGTCATTTCAAATGACAAAAAGAATTCAACAAACCCCACCTCAATGCCGTTGTTAACATAGGAGTCCCATGGCAGCATGTTTAATACCTAACAACAAATATGGAAGGCTCAAAACACTGTATCAGAAGTGGACTAGGGATTTCAAGCAAATGTTCCTTATTGTTTCAATTGCCATTCTTCATGAAAAAGAAGATGTGTTAAACATCAATTTGGTCAATCTGAAAATTCCAGCAGTTTCTGGGAAATCAACTTTTTCTACTGGGTGTATAACCTGGGTGTTTAGCTTGATAACTGTAATGTGCAATATGATCTATGACTGACTCTCATAGCAGTGAAAATATTTTCAAAGTTTGCCTACCTAATCTTCCCCAAAAAGACTTTTCACAAAGGTCAAAAATAATTAAGATTAACAACCAAAAAAGGTGCATTTTGACAGCCCAAATTTTATTTTACAAACCAATGACAGCTACTAGAAGATGCTTTAGGAAACCTTAGCTAAGCCACATAATCAGACCTATACAAGTACAGAAAAATCTAAACATGCTTCAGAACTAAAAAAAAAAACAACAAAAACAACAAAAACAAAACCAAGTTGTAAGTCCTGAGGGCATACAACTTAATTTCTACCAAAAACATACTTTTTCAAAAGGGCTACGGGAATATCAATTGACAAAAGCAGAACAAGTAGCATGATTAGACAGAGAAGTCTTAATTGCTTAACACAAGATAAACTCAGCAGTTTTAAAGTTTCTGTATCCATTTTAAATGATTAGTCCAGGGGTGGAAAAAGATGAGGATGGTTTCATCACACTTTGAAAAGGAAAACTCCCACTGGAGCTAAAACAAATTTACAGTCCAGGTTATAAGAATCCAAGTTACATGGTAAATTATTAACTATTATTTTCACACCAAGTTCATGCTTAGGCAGTAAGAAAATCCTGTTTGCAGCATTAATTACATGTAATTCAGTTTCCAGGCACATAGTTAGAGGTCACATACAGGCAGAGAAAGAATAAATGCCAGTCCAGTCATCTCACTGCCTCAGTCCAGCAGCCAGTGGCCCAGGACTTCATCTACACTGTCTATCTGCTTCCCAGCCACTTAAACCACATGAGGGAAGGTAAGGCAGCTAGCCCTGGGAGGTGAGAGGACACCGTTGATCCACCAGCGCAGGTGCAGGGCCCTCTGCAGATCTGTTCCACCAGTGTTATCTCCCATAGAAAATGGGATTTGAAATCACAACTTAAACAAAGTGGGTAATATCCTGACCAGGGGCCCTAAGAAACTGGCATTCTTGCATTGGAAATGAATTGCACTATTCAGATGCACAGCACTCCTTTTGCACAAAGTTGTGTTCTGAGGTGCCAGGACATCCAAGCACTTGCAGTGTCAATGTCGTGTTTAAGATGTACCAGGGGAGTTCAAACATTTAAAAAGGAATTCTACTAGGAAGATTTCGGTAATTTGAAGTAGATACCACTCCCCACCCCGATCTGTAAATTATAATACTGAATTTTTATTGAAATAAAGCACACTAAATCAAACCAATTACAAAGATACATGTGTCACACCAAGAAAACATTTTCAGTTATGCTGACAGCCCCAAATGCTTTCCATTTTTCAAAGACAGTGTTTAATGTCATGGGAAAATTGCTCACGACGTTAAAATGAAAAAAGCAAGATACAGTATCATATATGCAGTATGATCTCAACTATGAAATAATTTTAATATTTATACATTGAAAAAAAGACTAAAAGAAAATGCACCAAACATTGAACTGCAGTTAATCTCTATATAGTGGGATAACAAGATACTCATTTACTTATTGAAAACTTTCAAATTTTCCAAGAAATTAATCATAAAATCAGTGAGAAAATTAAATTTGAATGAATATAAAAACTGCTTAAACAAGCACCAGGCTGAGTAATCTGTCTTTGAGGCATGCTACATGGCCCTTTCCACTGCAATGAAAAAAATGTTCAACAAAATGTTACTGCAAGTTCCACACAATTTTGCACTACTGATGTTGGAAGCTTTATGTCCTACCTCCACAAACTTCAGCAGCTAACATCTAATCTTAATACACAGAAAATGCCAACTTCTTATTGAAAATTTTAATGGTATCTTAATTGCCTTAACTGTTCTTTTCAGGGGTTGGTTTGAACAAAGGGGCGTAATTTACAAATTTCAGACTTCACAGAAAATTCAATTAAAGAAGATTCTTTGAAATAATTCATTTTAAGTAATTAAGAGATTGCTTTGGTGCATTAATCTCTTACATCTAATTTCCAAATGTTTTTTAGACACATTTTACTTTTAAACAGCTATCAACAGTTCTGTTATTTCAAGAAGATGCAGACTGCAACATTCAACAAGCATTCCTTAAGAATCAACTGTGTTCCACACACTGCTGGGAGGAGTGTGGGTTTCCAGAGAGAAGGAAGGATTCTGAAAGGTGAATGGTATAATCCAACACGTTGGTTCTAATTAATTCTCTACAACAGAAAACTGCAAGATGTTTCTTTCGTACTATACCATCAGGTTGTTTTATTTTGTTTTGTTTTGTTTTTTTGAGACTGAGTTTTGCTCTTGTTGCCCAGGCTGGAGTGCAATGGCGCGATCTCGGCTCACTGCAACCTCTGCCTCCCAGGTTCAGGCAATTCTCCTGCCTCAGCCTGCTGAGTAGCTGGGATTACACGCATGTGCCACCACGCCTGGCTAATTTTTGTATTTTTAGTAGAGACGGGGTTTCTCCATGTTGGTCAGGCTGGTCTCGAACTCCTGACCTCAGGTGATCCACCCACCTCGGTCTCCCAAAGTGCTGGGATTACAGGCGTGAGCCACTGCGCCCGGCCATACCATCCATCAGTTTTAAAATACTTAATCGAAACATTCGTGCTGCTGTCAAGACATACTTCTAAATATTTAGCTATAGTGATGGAAGAGGTAGAAGAGAGTGACACGAAAGGGGCAAGACACAGCCAAACACAATTAAATTTATTCTTAAAATGATCAATTGTCTAAGAAATTTTATCAGGAGTGATTTGTTCTCAAAAAAATGTGGTAACTTCCTTATCACTCTGGCATGTGTAGGGCCACAGAAGGTTTTGACAAACAAAGGGTACAAAAATCTGCACTTGGAGGAGAAAGAAAATCTTACTGGTTTAGGCTGCCTAAAATGAGCTTTCCTTTTCTAGGGAAAAGGTAGCAGTTTTCTATTTTGGATGTGACAAATTAGTTATCTGCCTTACATTCTTCTTTGTAAAACATCCTATCCAACCTTACACCCCAAACCCGATTTTGAATGATTTTTTCATAGAGCCCTACACCCAGTTTCTCCAAATCCAAGAATATTATCAAGCAACTTAATGATTTAAGAGAATAAGAAGTTCCATGCAGTCCACAGAAAGACTCTGTTGGGCAAAAAAAAAAAAAAGGCGGGGGGGGGAGGAACCCAGAAATGCAGCCTATTAATTCTCAAGGAGATGACACTGTGCCTAATCTGATTCCCTGCGTTTAGATACTTCACACTGTCTACTGTAATCTATTAGGCCAGAAACTCCTTGAGGAGATTATTAGCATTTTTGTTTCTTTAATCACCTGCCCCTACTCTTAGCCTCTAATAAACAGAGTGCTTGGTATTCACTGTGTTCAGTAAATAAAGAACAATAGTAAAGGTTGCAGAATAACAGTAAGAACTCCTAACAGCAAATTCACAAAGAAAGCAGAGTTTTCAAACCAAGAAGGCCTCGGCAATCAACACTGAGGAGCTGCTGCTGTCTTGTAACTCACAAAGCACTGCTTTAAAAAAACAATTTACAAAGTTTTTTTCCTTTGTTTTGAAATTTTTATATTAAAGGCTAGACTGCCTGGGCTTGCCCAAGTCCCCCTGTCTTTAAAACTTGTTTTAAACAGGAAAGGAACTCACAACTGGTAAGAGTAAAGCCAAAAGCCAATGATAGTAATGGTTCCCATCAGTGCCTATTATGACACCAGACCCTGCATGCTGAAGGCCTTTGAGTCTGAAATGATGTGTAACTTTACAGAGGGACAACTCAGACCCAGTGGGGTTACCTCCAAACCCTGCAGTCAAGAATGTCATCAAAATCAGTTTGGGAACTAAACCAAGTGTCTGATTTTTATGAAACAGTCTGAATCAGGGTCAGCAGCTTGCAGAGACCACCTATGAGATGCTTCGAGTCAGAGTGGGGCTTTGCATAAAGCTACTGAGTGAAGTCTGACTTGGCATCTGGCTCCCCACCCCAGGACCCACGCCATCTTCTTACTCGGGACCCTTTTCACCTAACCCCCATGATGACAGCTCAGAATGAAGGGAGCCCAGATTTCAATCCAACCCTTTCCAGAGATAGCACTGGGTTGGACAGGGCAACTCCAAATCTCTCCCTCCAGTGAGGAGAAAGACAATGTAACCAACTTCACTAGTCGGTCACAACATCAGACAAGCTCAAGATCTTAGCAAGTAATATTTAAGGAGTCAAAGTTCTAAATGATCTGACCCCCTCCAGCGTGTTAGCTGCAATTTAAAATGTGACCTTTACTAAACAGGGAGGCAAAAAGCATCCCAGAAGGCAAAAGCCACTGGGCCTTGAGATCCTTGGTCTATTTTTATAGTAAAATTGCCCAGGGGAAAAGAGGGTACCCATAGGACCCGGAACAAACCAGAATTCTCCTTTCCTCAAGGCAAAGAATACTTCCAGTGTCATGGTAGGGTAGGTAACCTGCCTGGGTTCTCATTTAATGTATTATCTTATATCACCTTTCACAAAGGAGGCTGGCTTGGAGAGGTGGAGCACGTTGCCCAAGGTTACCAAGGAAAATAGCCTATACACAAAGACTACGTACTCTTCCTAACCAGTGAACCAGGGATACAGTTGTTTATTCACCTTTAAGTCTACTAATCCAGATTTGCTTATAGGGAAAACCACAGAAAGAGAGATAAAATTCACATCGTTTCTGATTAATTTTGAGAAGAAAAGCCTAAAGATCTTTCCCACCTCAACACCTAAGCCCTAGGTCTTAGTGGGGACGATGTGGTACATCTAAAAACGTAAGGGTATAGTGGTTAAGGGTGTGCATTTTGAGGCCAGGCACCGTGGCTCATGCCAGTATTCCCAACACTTTGGGAGGTCGAGGTTGGGGGATGGCCTGTACCCATGAGATCGAGACCAGACTGGACAACATGGTGAAACTCCAACTCTACAGAAAATAAAAGGTCAAAAATAAGAAATATATTGAAAACTAAAAATTTTTTAAATTCAAAAAAATATGCATTTTGGAGACAGGACTGGAGTATCTATTCTACCACTTACTAAACTGCTCCATATCTTAGCCAAGTAAACCTTTCTTCATCAACAGTGTTAATAACCCAGGGTAGGTATGAGGATTAAATGACAACCTCCTTAGTGTGATGCTGTTACAAAGTAAACAAACACTGAAAGAGGAGGTTTAATGGTTATCACCCTAAGGTCCCATGGAAGTCTCAGTTGTATGTAGCACCCTAGGCAAACAGGTTACATTATTTCCTGATTGTAGCTATCTGGGGACTGTAATTCTCAACCCTTTCTAGAGGTTCTGGGTCCCCACTGTGTTGTATTCACTTAGCAGACCTCTGTGGTAACTCCAGTGGTAAACTCAGAATACATCTATGTCAAGTTCTTTGCTATGTTCTGTTAAAGCCAAAAAAAAAAAAAAAAAAAAAAAAGGACCAAGACAAGGTCCATGCTATCATGTGTGCCGAGGGGAATGGGACAGTCACAGAAACAAATCAAGCAGCAGAGCAAATGCCTAGTTCAGGGAGGCTACAGAGATTGGGAGACCTGAAGGAAGGGTGTCACAGAAGTGAGGTATGAACACGTAGGGGCTGGACTCGTCAAACAGCACAGAGGTATTCAAGAGATAAACAGTATGGCTAGGATACCTAACCCCTGGTTAACACTGGATCATAAGGGTCTTGTAATACACCATGCTGAATTTGGACTTCACTGTGTAGGCCCCGGGGAAACTTTAAACCATGAAGTGACAAGACCAGAAAGATCATTCCAATGGTCTCATGAAAGATGGACTGGCAACAACAGCTCAGAAGGAAGTGAGAGCTGAAACATTAGCCCAAGAGCCCAGGCTCAACTCCTCCAGAGGGCCTGCCATGAGCGCCACACAGCTGGCTGTGCTGTAAAACATCCCTTTCTGCTCTCAGATTATCTTCCACATACCACATTCATGACCTGAATAGAAATTGTCCAAATCTATGTTTGCCTCAACAGAAAAAAGAATCGCTGTATATTGATGTATTTCCAGAGACAGCACCGAATCTGCCATATAGAGAATGTGCTGAATGGCTCAATGAGTCATTCTGCTGTTGGGGCAGAAGAATGAGTCCAACCTGACACTTCATCTGAGACAAATGCCCACGGGACACTTTGGAGATATACACCGGAGGACAGTGGGACATGCCGTCTGGCAGTCAGAAGAGAAGATCTAAACGAGAGGCCCAGATTTGGAAGTGAAGAGGTGGGGAACGTAATCTAGGGCAGTGATGGGGCCTGAGGACAGGTCAGGCAGGCCAATGTGGCAGAAGGGAAGCCAAGGTAAGGAGAAGCTCTAGAAGAGAAGGGATGAACAGAGGACCAATGAGAAGGGCAGGCAGAGATCCATAAAGCAGTCCAGAAGATTTCTGGGCTCAAGTATGCTGTTTACATAAAAACGAGTTACCAGTTATTAGTATTAATTTAACTCTTGGGAAATTTATAATGTTATTTTAAGACAGGATAACAAAGCAAGACAGAAATCTATTTAGCACATGCATGTTTATCTCTTTAATTCCTCCGTGAGTCTAACATACAAATGACTAGGTCCCACAGGACACAGGAAAAAAAGCAGTATGTTGCAGACAAGTGTCAAAATAAAGCACTGCATTAGTCTTTAAGCCCTGCTAGCACTAACTGAAGTAGCTTTGATAAAAACTATTTGAGGCCGGTGCAGTGGCTCACACCTGCAATCCTAGCACTTAGGGGCAAGCAGTGAGGCTGAGGCAGATCACCTGAGGTCAGGAATTCAAGACCAGCCTGGCCAACATGGTGAAACCCCTGTCTCTACTACAAATACAAAAATTAGCTGGGCGTGGTGACAGGCGCCTGTAATCCCAGCTACTCGGGAGACTGAGGCATCAGAATCACTTGAACCCAGGAGGCGGGAGTCGCAGTGAGCCGAGATTACGCTACTGCACTTCAGCCTGGGCTACAGAGCAAGATTCAGTCTCAAAACAACAAACACACAAACAAACAAACCTGTTTGATAACCATAAATTGATATACCTTTTTTTTCTTTAAACAGAGAGAAAGTTTCACCATGTTGGCCAGGGTGGTCTCAAACTCCTGACCTCAAGTGATCCACCCACCTTGGCCTCCCGAAGTGCAGACATTATAGGTGTGAGCCACAGCACCTGGCCAACTGATAAACTTTTGATTAAACCTGTTTACATTAGTCTCTCCCACTAAACTGGGTTCCGAGGCTTACAAGGGTAATGACTTGGGATCTCATTCATTGTCACACTCTATCTACATGAAATGTTCAGCAGGCATCAAGTCTGCCATATTCCTTTAAATTAAGAACATGTTTGTTTGGTTGGGCTGTATTTCATGGGGATAGGGGTAAGGAAGGGGAAAAAAAACTGAGGGAAAACTGTCCTCTCTTAAATACATAGGACATGAAGAGGAACGTTGAGTTTGCTTTGATTATAAACTCAAGCCTGCCTCAATATACCAATTCTTTTCCCATGTCCTTTTACTCTCCGAACACATGAATTTAGACCCACCCTCAATGCAAAACTCCAAAAACTTCAATTTGGCCTTTTACTTCATGAATTTGGCTAAGCAAATAATATGCAAGACTGAATTCTGGCATTGTATTTACCCTAACTATGAAATGTTTCCAAGTACATCTTAAAAGAGCACCATAACAGTGTTCACTTCAAACAAATCAGATAATAAGGACACCCAGTTAAAGTCACTAATCAGCATTAGTAGTTAACAATGGCCCTAGTACCAGAACCATTCAAATTACTTTAAATATTCAAATTAAACTACCAGTCTCCTTAATACACTGATGTTCTCACAAACCAGTAGAGCACAACTCAATATAATTTATGTTTCTGTAGAGTCTTTCAAGGGGCCCTATTACTTCACCACAACACTGTTTTAACCCATGAATTAAAGGTATGAACCCTAAGAGTAAGAATGCATTGTCTCCAATCTGTACTGGATTAGTGCTACATAAGAAATTTACTGGTGGTAAAGATCATTTTTTCCTACACAAAACCTTATATTTAACTTTTAAATCCTCACAACTTAAACATGTGAAAATTATAAACAGTCCCTTCAACTGTATCATTACTTAAAACTCCCAAAGTTCAGGAAAACAATAAATCACAGATGGAACACTTGCAATATAAGAAAATACATGGGAGTTGGAGGATACAGTTTTTTGAGGGCAGAGGGTGCCGGCTTGCCCTTTTTACTACTATGTACACTACCGCTACCTTAAGATAACAAGTGTGGTTTTTATGTTTCTTAAAACTCTCTTCTAAAATGTAACAGTACAATAGAGTAAAAAAGATACCTTAAGAGAAGCATGGAATGAGCCACAACCCTCTTAATAAAGGAAAAAAATCACAATACTTGAGACAACTGCATCAAATATTACCATGCACTAAAATTAATCTAACAAACTATGTACACCTCTAGTTAACTGTTTTCCCAAACTTTAGGGGAAAAGATGTGAAACTCTCTAATTCAGTATCAACAGATCAATCCCATTTTTGCCCGAGCTTCCAAAGTTCTGACAGCCTAACTACTCCACTCTATCAGGAACAGTATGCAGTCTTAAGTACTGTATCCATACAACCTGAACTTTCCTGCAATTCATGTTTTTGTTTTTAATTCTCCTAAACACTATCACAGAAAAAACAACACTGGGGTTTCAGGAAAGAACTACAGTTTGCCAGAGAGAACAAAATCTCTACAGGTATTAAAGTTTCAATGATTCAACTTCAATAAACTTTCTTTATATCCCACTATTTCTTAGTACCTTACCAGGTTACTTTGTTTTAGATGACTTGTACTATGGCCCAAAAATGTTAACTGTCAACAAGACTCATGGCCAGGCGCAGTGGCTCACGCCTGTAATCCCAGCATTTTGGGAGGCCGAGGTGGCGTGGATCACCTGAGGTTGGGAGTTCGAGATCAGCCTGACCAACATGGTGAAACCCTGTCTCTAAAAAATTAGCCAGGCGTGGTGGTGCATGCCTGTAATCCCAACTACTTAGGAGGCTGAGGCAGGAGAATTGCTTGAACCCGGAGGCGGAGGTTGCGGTGAGCCAATATCACACCACTGCACTCCAGCTCGGGCCACAAGAGCGAAACTCCATCTCCAAAAAAAAAAAAAAAAAGAATTCATGACCTAATTACTTCTACCTCCTTAGCCATCTGCGTGGTCCATGTTTTCACCATGGTTTCAAGCAAGTCTTATTATTCTGTTGCTTTCTTTCCTTAAGCAGTATTAAATGCTGTCACACAGGTTAACTCTCCCAGCTCTATTTGGAAGTCTGTATTAGAGAGCAACAAGCAACAACAGACTTATCACTGACTACATTCCCTGGGTTTCTCCAGCAATACTAAAATCCCCTAGCCAAGAGTGCCTTCTTATCACAGCTCTGGTCTGGGGAGATAGCGATCCACCTGTCCACTGGCTGCACTCTGCTGGGCCCGCCTCTTAAAGCGCAAGGAACCTGAGGGACGGGACGATAGGCAGAAGGTCGAGTCTTACATCCATCCTCTCCCACCATCTATAGCAGACCAAGTAAGAAAGGTATCAAGGGAGGTCCCAGGTCCCATGAGAACTAACCCAACAATCTCCCACCTTACTTGCCTGTCATGGACCATTAGAAATATAACAGAATTCTTAAGACACAAGGACTTCCTCTTTGACTTCAGAAGAGGAGAAAAACATGTACAACACATAAGTGTAAAGCGATAAATTCTAATCAACACTGCAGAAAGATATGTAATTTTAACACACCAATAAGCTCAAACTAACTTTCTAAAAACATTTTCTAGGATGGGTTATCTGACAGAAATCGCCCATATAAGGTTTAGCTTACATTCTATTAAACATTTCTAGAGCAAGCTGTTTACTGTAATAGACAAAAAACAGCATATCTGGACCTAAACCTAAAAGTGAAAAATGGGTCCACAGGCACCCTCTTAACCATTTTTCCAAAGAAATATGTTTAAACGGCTTTACCATGCAGAGCTATGGCTTCCCGGAAGGGTTGCAAATCAGTCTCTACAGATGAGCTAGTTTCCGTTGAAGTAGCTCGGTTAGGGGACACTACAGTCAGTCTTGGGGGAGCTCTAGAGTTTCGTGGTGGAGGAACTTTTCCACACAGGAAGCTGATCAAATCTTCTCTACGAATAGTTCTTCTGCGTTTTTTAACCCAAGCCAACACATCCTTATTGCGTCGCTGATAGCCAATCTGAATTCCAATATCAAAACTTCGTTGATGGGTATCCACGCTTTCTGTTAGAAATAAAGAAAAAGAAAACATGTATCATGATCATTAGAGTCAAACTGTATTCCCTCCTAAAGAAAACCATTTTACAAACTAACCAAAGTGAATACCATGATGTGGCCTCTGTATCAGTAATATAAACTGAAATGATTACAGTCATAATGAAAAGGTTATATATAAAATTTAATCTTAATATCTAAATTCAGTGTTGACTTAACACAGTCCTGGAGCTTGTCTTGTTAAAAAAAAATTTTTTAACAGAAACAGATTAGTTATCTGTAATGGAACTAGCTAAAATAACTTGCATCACATCATTCAACAGATGTCTAAGTATTGCACATGCCTCAGGCCACGCTCATCTGCATTTACCACGTCATTGTGGAAATGCACTCCTACTGACAGATTCAGCATCAAGATTCAGGAACAACCTGAAGACAGCGACAAACGTTTTAGAAGGAAAAATTAATTCTGATTGACGGCTCAACACTAAAACCAAATAGCATGGTGGAAACAAAAAGCTTTATTTCCCTGGGTATATTCTCATTCTCCTTCCAGTTCCCAACAGCTTCCTGTAACTCAACCATTCCCAATAGATCTCCCAGACTTGATTCTTTGTGTATACTCCACCTGGGTTTTGGTAAAATGACCCCTACCTTTCAGTGGTTTCATCTAGTTGAAAAAAGTATTTGAAAATTTAAGTCACTGCAATTTATTTTTGAGCTTCTGTGCCAGCAGAAAATCACCAGTATGTCTTTAACAGCATTAACCAACATCTTTACTTTATCCTTGAACTTTTTGTAAAAGCAACAACACTGTGTACATTTCTCTATTACTTTTCCCGGCTTTGATTATTTCATTTTATTTTATTTCATTTTTTGAGACGGAGTCTGTTGCCCAGGCTGTAGTGCAGTGGCTCAATCTTGGCTCACTGCAACCTCCGCCTCCCGGGTTCTCCTGCCTCAGCTGGGATTACAGGCGCACGCCTCCACACCTGGCTAATTTTTGTATTTTTAGTAGAGACCCGGCTTCACCATGTTGGTCAGGCTGGTCTCGAACTCCTGACCTCACTGACCGCCCGCCTCGGCCTCCCAAAGTGCTGGGATTACAGGCGTGAGCCACTGCACCCGGCGGCTTTAATTTCTTGTCTGCTATGTCTACAGTAGACGCTGAAAGGATGGGCAATCGTCAAACAATGTAAAGCTGTGTTCCAGGAAAAAAAAAAAAACAATCATCCAAACATCACAGAGGATCCCAAGCTGAATTTGCACTATTAAAGAAAATGTCAAGAGGGCAGCAGAACAACCAGAACTTTATAATAAGGCTGACTCTTTGGCAGATGACAGTCTTTATTGCTGAAGAAAGAAAAACAACGATATTGTCCACAGATCTTTTCTCTTAAAAAAATAATCAATGTAGGACCTGGGATGTTAAAAAGAAAAAAGACTTCAAAATAAAAAGGACCAGGACTAGAATTCGACATCAATTTGGAAACCTGATATGCTATAGACTGCATTCATATCTTCTCCATCACAACTTTGAGAAGATGGATTATTCTAATTTTACAAACATAAAAAGCAGCTCAAAAGTGAAGTAACTTCTCCAGTGTCTCACTACTGGTATAACGTGAATGAATAATCTTGATTTCTCACTTCTTCATAAACAAAGCAAGGACTCCACCATTTTGAATATAAATAGCATTAGAGACGATCACCACTTTCCCATCTCTTTAAGAAAAGATTTAGATGAGCCAACCCTAAAGGGGTGGACAAACCTAAAGATGACTTTGTAATGCTGTACCTAAAACTTAAATGATTCTGAAAGAGCTGGAGGCATTAAGAGAAATCAAGTCATTGAGCAACTAAAACTTATCTTATCAGACCACATAAAGGATAAATGTAGAATGTGTTAACCTAGAAGCAATCACGTTTTTAAACCTATCCTACCTAGAAGAACTGCTTTTAATCAAGCTTATAAATGAAGAAGTTTCTGTTTCTGAAGAGAACAAGGAAATTTTATTCTTCAAAAGCCAAATGTTACGAGGTAAGCACAGACCTGGAGAAACAAGAGGAAAAAAGTCTGAAGCATAGTAAAAGGGATACAAGAAACAAGTCTGAAGCAGGCTTGGAGAGTGCAAAGAAAGATGACCGGGCGTGGTGGCTCAGGCCTGTAATCCTAGCACTTTGGGAGGCCAAGGCAGGTGGATCACCTGAAGTCAGGAGTTCGAGACCAGCCTGGCTAAGATGGCAAAACCCCATCTCTACTAAAAATACAAAAAGTAGCCAGGCGTGGTGGCAGGCACCTGTAATCCCAGCTACTCTGGATGCTGAGGCAGGAGAATCACTTGAACCCGGAAGGCGGAGGTGGCAATGAGCCAAGAGTGTGCCACTTCACTCCAGCCTGGGTGAAAGAACAACACTCTCGGGCCGGGCGCGGTGGCTCAAGCCTGTAATCCCAGCACTTTGGGAGGCCGAGACGGGCGGATCACAAGGTCAGGAGATCGAGACCATCCTGGCTAACCCGGTGAAACCCCGTCTCTACTAAAAAATACAAAAAACTAGCCGGGCGCAGTGGCGGGCGCCTGTAGTCCCAGCTACTCTGGAGGCTGAGGCAGGAGAATGGCGTGAACCCGGGAGGCGGAGCTTGCAGTGAGCTGAGATCCGGCCACTGCACTCCAGCCTGGGCGACAGAGCCAGACTCCGTCTCAAAAAAAAAAAAAAAAAAAAAAAAGAACACTCTCAAAAAAAAAAAAAAAAAGGAAGAAAGAAAAATGAAGTAGGCATGTAAACATACACCTGCCAAACCAGACAACAAAAAAAGAGAAGCTAAACCTGATACAAAACTCAAGGGCCAAAGGGAAGGGGCCACATGAGGTGGTTTAAAACAAAACAAAACAAAACAAAACAAAACAAAACAAAACAAAACAAACTATCCTGGGAAGAGCTTGGCGAAGTTTTGGTTTGTTTTGATTGAAGACACAAGAAGTCCAACAGTCAGATCTGCAAGGGACTAATGGTTTCATCACAGATTTCAACACTGGGAAAACTCAATAATCACTAGTAGCCTGGCTTAGATATAAGACAGTTATGTAACAAGTTGTGAACCTCTTTAAAAAAATTATGCAACTGACAACTATTTCACCTCAAAAATTCTGAGATGACCAAGTCTCAACATCAGAACCGACTATGAGTACACTAAAAGTCAAGCATTTTGCAAACACTACCCTTACAGACTAGAAGGTCCTAGAAGAGAAAAGCAGATACAACATTTAATGTTTTAAGTATGTTTTTGCACCACCGGGGCATAACGTAGTTTTTTTTTTTTTTTTTTTTTTTTGAGACGGAGTCTGGCTCTGTTGCCCAGGCTGGAGTGCAGTGGCCGGATCTCAGCTCACTGCAAGCTCCGCCTCCCGCGTTCACGCCATTCTCCTGCCTCAGCCTCCCGAGTAGCTGGGAGTACAGGCGCCCGCCACCTCGCCCGGCTAATTTTTTTTGTGTGTTTTAGTAGAGACGGGGTTTCACCGTGTTAGCCAGGATGGTCTCAATCTCCTGAACTCGTGATCCGCCCGTCTCGGCCTCCCAAAGTGCTGGGATTACAGGCTTGAGCCACCGCGCCCGGCCATAACGTAGTTTTATACTGTTAACACTATATTCTGAAAACCAAGTCCGGCCGGGCGCAGTGGCTCAAGCCTATAATCCCAGCACTTTGGGAGGCCGAGGCGGGTGGATCACGAGGTCAGGAGATCGAGACCATCCTGGCTAACATGGTGAAACCCCGTCTCTACTAAAAATACAAAAAACTAGCCGGGTGTGGTGGCGGGCGCCTGTAGTCCCAGCTACTTGGAGGCTGAGGCGGGAGAATGGCGTGAACCCGGGAGGCGGAGCTTGTAGTGAGCTGAGATCCGGCCACTGCACTCCAGCCTGGGCAACACAGCGAGACTTCGTCTCAAAAAAAAAAAACAAACCAAGTCCAATTGCCTTACCACTCAAACCCAACCTCAGTTATCTCCCAAAATATAAAGTCCCATGTACATGGTGAAGTATTTAAAATAGAGTTCTTTTTAAATAGTTACCTGATTGAAAAAAAATCTTTCTCATACCTTGGGCTAATTAGGAGACCTGCATACTTAATGGAGAATGTTAGGCATGACTACATTTTAACGTAATCCCAGGACAAACTACTGTCCAGTGAATAATCACACACACACACACACACACACACACGGCCTCTTGACGGCTC
This sequence comes from Theropithecus gelada, assembly GCF_003255815.1. NCBI lineage: Eukaryota > Metazoa > Chordata > Mammalia > Primates > Cercopithecidae > Theropithecus > Theropithecus gelada. The sequence goes on from NC_037688.1 coordinate 73,579,981, forward strand.
TCAGCCAAACACTGCTTTCAGCACACCCCAGTTCTAGAAGCGTGGGCTTTCGGGTACCTATCCCAGAAAAACAGAGCACAGAAATCGTGGCCAGTCTTGTGTCCAACACTATTTTACCGAAACTGAAGTCACTGTGGAAAAGAGCCACAAACTTGAAGTTTAGGCAAACTCCAAGGGCACTGAAATGTCAATCTAACCTTTAACCACAACACATTCATTTCCTTATTAAAAAAGGAACTGGGCAGGCGTGGCTCGGTGGCTCATACACATAATCCCAGCACTTTTGGGAGGTTGAAGTGGGCGGATCACTTGAGGCCAGGAGTTTGAGATCAGCATGGCCAACATGGTGAAACCTCATCTCTACTCAAAATATAAAAATTAGCCAGGCTTAGTGGCAGGCACCTGTAATCCCAGCTAGCTGGGAGGCTGAGGCAGAAGAATCACTTGAGTCTGCGAGGCAGAGGTTGCAGTGAGCCAAGACTGCACCACAGCACTCCAGGCTGGGTGACAGAGCAAGACTCCATCTCAAAAGAAAACGAACTGATTCACACACCAGTCATAGTAGGTATCCCATATTTCCTTTTGTTTTTTTAAATGTTTTTATACAAGCATGTGAAACTGAATCCAACAGATTTTATAAAACAAATACTCCCACCACAATGGGCTGCGGTGGGGGCAGAGGGCAAATAATTATATTGATTCTGAAGACCAAATGCATAACTTTCTTACATGACTGCATAAAATTTATTAGATTACACTACTTACAGCTTTTTGATACACACAAAACTTCATGTGAATTAGAGCAGGTATCGCAAGTTTACAACAAGGAACTGAAGTTCAAAGGGCCTTGTGTCCAAAGTTCAGTGACAGAGTTCCTTCTATGACCTATCTCTTCCTCAAATGAGAAGCCATCTCTCAATCACAGACAATCTACAAACCCTAAGAGCACAATGCTACACCAAAACAACACTTCTGAAGAAATACTACTGACTACGTAAGATTTCAATCTAGGAGTTAGATTTGCACTAGTCAGTCCACCACACACAGAAGTATTTTATTCTTTTTTGGGGGAAAGGGTAGAGGCAGGGTCTCACTATGTTGCCCAGGTTGATCTCAAACTCCTAGCCTCAAGAGATCCTCTCCCCTCAGCCTCAAGTGCTGGGACTACAGCTATGAGCCATGGCACTCCAACCAGTAAAGACAACGTAATGTTTCTTCACGAATGTAACAATCTAAGGGACAGCCAAAATAAAACACTTTCCAATCATATTCCCTAAGGAAGTGTTATCCAAAAGTAAGCATACCTCCTAGTTACTTACGTATTTACCTAATCTTCACCTAGTACACAAAACAAACGACCAGGAACCAGGGGGAGAATTTTTATTTTATTTTATTTTTTTTTGTGATGGAGTTTCGCTTGTCACCCAGGCTGGAGTGCAATGGCACGATCTCGGCTCACCACAACCTCTGCCTCCCAGGTTCAAGCGTTTCTTCTGCCTCAGCCTAACAAGTAGCCGGGATTACAGGCATAAGCCACCACGCCCGGCTAATTATGTATTTTTAGTAGAGATGGGGTTTCTCCATGTGGGTCAGGCTGGTCCTGAACCCCAGACCTCACATGATCTGCCCACCTTAGCCTCCCAAAGTGTTGGGATTACAGGTGTGAGCCACCGTGCCCAGCCCAGGGGGAGAATCTTAATAACCACTGTTTGTTGCCTGCCTGGCATCCAATCCTTGTCCTCCCCTTCCTAAAAGCACCCCAAATTTTTGTTTAGATAGCAATCGTGTTCTGAGAGAAACTCCCTCTACATTTGCTTAAGGGGTTGTGGCTTAGCCCTCAACTCATCTGCATAACCCTATGTACCCCTATTAATGGTTGTGGGTAAGCAAGTGACCCCTTATGGCCAAGAGATGACAGAAGTCATTTTTAGGCTCTTCTGAGCTTCACTGAGTGGCCCTAAGACGTGAGCCACAAGCCATTCTGCCAACATAATGAAGCCAGCCTGATGACAAAGTATGCTAGTGCACACACGGGGAGAACAGAGCAGGGGAGCCTGGGCCGCTCAATTAAGTCAATCCTGCTGTAGCCTTTTAAGTCAGAAGGTCCAGTACATGTCCATACAGCTAAAGCCAGCCCAACTTGTGTTTTCTGATACTTGCAACCAACCTATCCTTTCACAGAAAAAGTACGCACAAGCTGGGTATGGTGGCTCACAGCTGTAATCCCAGCACTTTGGGAAGCTGAGACAGGTGGATCGCCTGAGCTCAGGAGACCAGCCTGCGCAATATGGCAAAACCTCATCTCTACTACAAAAACTTAGCTGGGCATGGTGGTGGGTGCCTGTGGTTCCAGCTATTCAGTGGCTGAGGTGGGAGGATCACTTGACCCTGGAAGATGGAGGTTGCAGTGAGCCAAGACAGCACAACTGCACTCCCACCTGGGTGACAGAATGAGACCCTGTCTCCAAAAAAAAAAGAAAAGAAAAAAGAAAAGAAAAGAAAAGAAAAGGAACCAGGCGCGGTGGCTCACGCCCGTAATCCCAGCATTTTGGGAGGCCAAGGCGGGCGGATCACCTGAGGTCAGGAGTTCGAGACCAGCCTGTCCCAACACGGTGAAACCTCATCTCTACTAAAAATACAAAAAGTAGGCCAGGCGTGGTGGCTCACACCTGTAATCCCAGCACTTTGGGAGGCCAAGGCAGGTGGATAACGAGGTAGGAGATCAAGACCATGCTGGCTAACACAGTGAAACCCCATCTCTACTAAAAATACAAAAAAAAGGGCGTGGCGTCGGGCGCCTGTAGTCCCAGCTACTTGGGAGGCTCAGGCAGGAGAATGGCATGAACCCGGGAGGCGGAGCTTGCAGTGCACAGAGATCGCGCCACTGCACTCCAGCCTGGGAAACAGAGCAGGACTCTGTAAAAAACAGAAAAATTAGCCTGGTGTGGTGGCAGGCACCTGTAATCCCAGTTACTCGGGAGGCTGAGGGAGGAGAATCGCTTGAACCTGGGAGGCAGAGGTTGCAGTGAGCCAAGATCACGCCATTGCACTCCAATCTGGGGGACAAGAGCGAGACTTTGTCTCAAAAAAAAAAAGGAAAAAAATAAAAGCTACACACAAAAAAAGCAGTCTTCTATAAAAATCTACAATCTACAAACACTATTACGAATAACTGAGGCTACTGCTTCTGACAAAGCTAAAAATTTTTTTAAATTAAAAATTTCCCCCCTTAAGTTATATTTAAATTAAAAAAAAGTTTTAAGACATGAGATCTCACTACATTCCCCCAAGCAATCCTCCTGCCTCAGCCTCCCAAAGTGCTGGGATTACAGGTATGAAAAGTATAATGTTCAGGGTTTCTCACTATAATCTACACTAAGGTATTTTGAACAAACTCTCAAACTGAGTAATAATTTTTTGCAGTCAAGTGAGTCACAAACCATCTCCACCAGTCTCCAGGTAAAATATGATTTCTGGCCATTTGTTTCTAAGTCACCTGCCACTTGGCCCACACATTTACAGTTATGCTCAGTTCTCCTTTAGTTCACGAGTCCAAAATGGCCACAATGAAGTAAGACATATAAAGAGGGTTTGGCATCAAGATGTATCAAAAATCAGGACTTAAGGGCATCAGACTATTTTTCCTGTCAATTCTACTTACATTTACTCCATTTAGGGAAAAAAGAGGAACAAGGAAGTACACACCAGAGTTTATTCCAACACAAGGAAAAAAGAAAAGAAAATAAACTATTATTACTTCCCTTCGTTTTAAGCCCTGCCCACATTGAGAAAAATCCAAAAAATACTTAAAACTTGACCAACACAATGAATGCCAGAGCACTCACTATGCCAGGCACAAAGCTAAGAGCTTGTACTAGAATCTGTGGTAGTTATCCCTATTTAAGTTAAGTCAAGGAGCACAATGGTGAAGTAACACCTGGCTTCATTGTCCCCAGGACCATAAAGGTAAGAAGTAACAGAGTCAAGATCTGAACTCAGGCAACGTGGCAGTAGACTCCAACTCACAATGACACTAGCCCTCTGCAAGCACTGCTAGGCTGCAGATGCTCAGGGAAATGCTGTTCAAGATAACCAGAAACATCTTTCAGCAATATCCAGGACTGCATGCAACTAATGCTACAAATGCAGTTTCAAAATGTGGAGGCAAAGAAAACAAGCATCAAGGAAGAAAAACATGAAAAACATGAAAAGCTGAGAAAGAACAATTAGAGAAATGGCTCTATGGGGCACAATCAAACACGGGCTCACACAGGTTGCTGGAAAGTGGGATCTCCAATGTAAGGAACAAACACAGGCACGCTTGGCCAAGTATTTCCCAGGTAAACATCAACCCCAGCTAGATTAAAATGATTTACTCCTCTTCTTTAGTTTCAGGTATCACAAAATATATTGATCTAAGACTACTACTGAATATTGAAGAAACACCATCCTCTTTACATTTATCAAATTAAAAACCAGCAATCAGGATTTTGGCTTCCTTTATCAAAAAGGGGAAGAAAAGTCTGACCCTGCTATCTACAGCAGAAGAAACCACGCACTCCATTTTATTGAATTCTGTCCTTGCTGAAGGGACAAGTTCAACTCACATTTACATTATCTTCCAAATCCTTCTAGCCACATTCCAACAAAACCAATTAACTGAATTTTCAACTTCTCAAAAGCCCACTGACAACTAAAAGGGGCCATCTGCTGGGTTTTTATCTCAATCCTGACCTTCTTAATGAAGGTCAGGATTGAGATAAATACCTCGTGAACTTCTTGGTAGTTATCAAGAAGCTGGTAGGAGTGCCAAATTGTCCCCAGGCTGCAAAATAACCCATTTTTACCTTGTCAGATTAAGTGCTTAATTATACAAAATACAGGAATGCTGCCTACTGCCCACTTAGAAGTATCCACCAAATTTCCCCCCTTAAATTATATTTAAATATTTAATCAGAACTATAACCAATATCATTAAAATTTAGTACTACTTACTGCTGTATGCACTTGTGACACTACCTTGCTAATTTTATTGGTTCTATTTAAGGCAACCAATTATTCCTACAGCTGTATGCCTGTTCTCCAAAGACCACACCCTGAAAAGAAGAAAAAGTGAGACTATCCACAGTATTACCCACACAGTCCTTGAATCAAATAAGAAAACGTTATTATACTATCAAATTCCACAAGACACAACTTACCATTTCTATTAGGCAAAAGAAGTGTTTTCATTGTACAGAAACAAGGTACAAAATAAAACTAGTTCAGACTGACAATATAGCATTTACGATAATCCAAGAATCATATATGATGTTTTCTAAAAATAAATGTTCCTCATTAAGTTTTCTGAGCAAGAAAACTAGCAAACTGTAAACATTTTAAAATGAAGCAATCAAATTAAGGATTATTTCAGAGTTCAAATGCTGAATCCATCTTCTTACACGAAAAGTTAGCACTAAAGAAAACTGCTAGCTTAGTCCTAAAAGGACACATTCTACAAGCACCCAACAGCACCAAAGCCAGAGGACACTCACATTTTATATGGCCTAGGCTGAGAACCTGGCACATAAAAACACTAAAAATGTGTTGCCTTCCCCTTCAAGAACAAAGCAATACCAACAAAAGCAAAAGAATAAATCTGGTACTGCCACACCACAGAGCAATACTCGCCAATTAAAAGGCACTGAACTATGCACACCTGCAATGCGAACTCGATGGGTGAATCTTACCATAGTAAGTGGAACAAGCCAGACACAATAGGCTACAAGGACTGCACGGTTCTATTTAGGACATGATGGAGAAGAAAAAATAGTAATCAAATCAGTGACTGCCAGGGGCTGGAGTGGGGGTGAAAGATATATTCTACTTGTTAAAAAAAAAAAAATCGAAGTACACATTCTAAAACGGTGATTTTACCGTATGTAAATTACACTCCAAGAAACTTTTTTTTAAATTAAGCATTATTTCAAAATTCCCTTTTTGGACAAAACCAAGAGCCATTCCAAAATGTTCAAGACCGTGAAGCACTACAGATGTTGAAGCAATTTACTCAGTCACAATTTAAGAAACAGCTATATAAAATCAAAGCCAACCACTGGGGCACTATTTAACCATGTTCCCTTTTTTCAGTAAGGCTGGACTGGTAGCATTATAGTTCCTCATTCCCTAAAGTTAGCGTTCCTTTTCACCACTTTGTTACCAGTTCTCAAATTACTGTCCCAAAAAACTGTAGTCTACTCAAGAAATCTCACAATAAGAAATATTTTTCCTACAAGATGCAGCGGCCATTTGCACATTCTTACACAAAAATTAAAACTTGAGAGTCACGCAGCAGCTTCATAGCCCGTTTCAACCTATACCGGTATTTTTGAAATGTACAAAATTCCATTACTGTTCTGAGCAACTCTTAAAAGTTTGAAAGCATTTAATTACGTTTTTCTTAAGATTAACAAAGTCATAATCCTTTTTCCATAAAAACCTTGCCAAAAACAAACAAACAAAAAATCAACCCCAAATTTCTCACTCTTCAAAATCAGTAAGGCACAAAATCTAAACCCACCGTTACCAAGAAAGCACAATGGGCAAGAACGTTTACTTACATATCTTCATGTCATCACAAAGGGTGGATTAACTCCAGAAAGGAACCACCATAAAAAACACAAATCTATCAACTCAAAACCCTCAATAGAATTCCTGCCAGCAACTCATAATAATCAGACATAGGATCGTTTTGACAGAAAACACTTGATGAAATGCTAGAAAAGAGCCGCACGTTAACACGCACGCAGATGACCGATTAGCAAGCTTTCAAGCACTTCAAAACTACATACACTGCCACGCTCTCAAATGCCTAACTCAAGAATTTTTTCCATACAGTTCGTCCCACCTCCGACTGTAGTACAAAAAACATCAACTCTTTTCTTCCCTCAACGTCTTTTCCAGTGGGAAGCAAGGCTCAGCGTCTCCCAGCTCAAGGCTTCTCAACCTGAGCACTACTGACTTTAGAGACAGGATAATTCTTCGCTGAGGGGGCCGAGGGTGTTATCTTGGGCACTGCAGGACCTTCAGCAGCCTCCATCCACTGGGTGCCAACAACAGCCCCCTCTAGGAGAAGACAACCAAAAACGTCCCCAGGCGTTGCCATCTGTCCCGGGGGGTGTCAAAACTGCCTCCGGTGGATCTAGCTAGAGCACCGCCGGGATTCTCAAGTTGCAAGGTATTCAAGGTTAGCAGCTGGGCTGGGGAGCAGAAAACACACTTGGAACGCAGGAGAGACACCCTGACGCAAGCGGCCCTTCCCTGAATCGGCAATGCAGCAAGGTTATCTTTACCTTTGTAGAGGTTGGTGACGGCGGTGGCTGCGTTTTGGAAGGGGACCCAGAGAGAAAGTCCTGGCTGCTGACACACTCGGTCTGAAAAGCAAACCAAAAAAAAAAAAGAAAGAAAGAAAAAAGAAACACACATAGAAAAAAAAACAGAACAAGAATGTTATTTGGGCGTCAATCACTCCGGAACGGCCATATTAGGTTTCGCCATTTTGTTCAAGGGTTTCGGGATCCCAAACCCAGTGTGAGGACCGGGGGTCAGGGGGGTCGCGGCGGGGAGAAGGGGATGCCGCAGGCCTCAGGGGCACAGATCAGCGACAAGTCGCGGCGCAGGGAGGCGCCCCCCTCGCAGTCCCCGCCCCGAGGCCGGCTCAGGGCACAATGGGGCCGCCCCGCCGTCTCCCTTCGCCATTTTGTGACGGGGGCTCCTCCCCTCCCCTCTCCGGGCCGAGGGGGACACTGGGCGGCCGGACCCGGAGAGCGGGGACCCTCGAACGACCGCAAAGCGGGGCTCCCCCCACGCCGGCCCTGGCCTGCCCCCCCAACCCCGGGCCTCCCTCCCACGGCGCCATCTTGAGTGGAGGAGGCGGCAGAGCCGCGGCGCCACCGGACGGGACCCCCGGGGCCGCCGCCGTAGCGGCCCCCCGAAGCGGCAGCCTAGCCGACAGGGCCGGGCCCGGGCGGGGGCGGCCAAGCGGCACCAAGATGGCGGCGGCGGCCTCACCTTTGTAGAGCTGGGCCACGGCGGTGGCCGAGTTCTGGAAGAGGTGCCACAGCTTCTGCTGCTTGTGTTCGGGCTGCGCGGCGGCCGCTGCCTCCTCCTGCAGCTCGGGGGGCAGCTGCTCGTCCTGCTCGGCCTCGGCCAGGCACTGCCGCTCCCACTTGGAGAACCAGTGCTCCGGCCCGTGCTCCTGGATCTCGGCCTCGCCCTCCTCCTTCCGCTCCTCCATCCTCCGCGGCCTCCCGCGGCCTCGCCGCCGCCGCCGCCGCGTCCTCCTCAGGTGGGGCCCCCGCGGGAGCGTCGTCGTCAAGCGGCCCGGCGGCAGGGCCCGGCGGCCGGCGGCGCCTCCTCGTCTCAGCGGCCCAGGCCTCCTGCACCCCGACGGCCGGCGAGCCCCGCCCCGCGGCCCCGTGCAACCAGGGACGACCCCCGCCCCAGGACTTCCCACCCCCCGGGCCCCGCCGAGGTCGCCGCGGACCAGATGACCGCTGCCGCCCCTCGCCTCGCCCGCCGCAGCCTGTCTAACGCTCCCCCATGACGCTGCGGCCTCCCAACTGCCGCCGCCGCCGCCGCCGCCGCCGCCGCTGACCGCCGAGCCCTCCGCGCAGCCCGGCCTGCACCGCTGAGCCCACCCCAAAGACTGAGCAACGTCGTCTTCGCCGCCGCGGAGAACGCCTCTGCGGCTGCTGGTCCCCGCCCTACCCCGCCCACATGCTGACTGGAGAAGCACCGCCCACTGGGCCCGAGCTCCCCTGCCCGGTTGGGGCGTGGCCGCTCCAAGGGCCCCTATTAGTCGGATCCGACCGGTTCCGCGTGCCGGCTTCTGAGCACAGCACCGTGATTGGTTCTTCGGCCTGTCTGCCTGACGTAACCAAGTGGCTGGGGGAAGGGAGTGAATGTCAGGAAGGATGAAGAGGGAGGAGGGGGAGGACCTGACAGTGGTTGCGTCCGAGCCAAGGGAGCCGGTGGGGGTGGGGAGGAAGAGCTTGAAGGGATGCGCATGCGCACTTGCTCGCTGCCCCCGAGCTCCGGGGCGCTGAGTGGGGATCACGTGACCAGGCCCAGCGACCGCACCCCGCGGGAGCTTTTCCGGCGTTTACAGGCCCTGGGGGATGCAAAATCGAGTGCGACTACTGTGCCGCGGGCATTGAGAGGTGTAGTGGGTGGTAGCGTGCTTACTCCAGCCCCTGGGGCTCCCAAAGGGAGGAGGGGAGTAGAGAAAGTGAATAAAACGCCCGACTCGTGTCCAAGTTTGCAAAGCACTTTCCGATTCTTTTGAGTGCCCCCCCCACTTCATTTATTTTTTCTCTTTGAGAAGGAGTCTTGCTACGTTGTCCAGGTCTAGACTCCTGGCCTCAAGCAATCCTCCCGCCTCGGCCTCCCAAGGCGCTGGGAATACAGGGTTGAGCCACCGCGCCCGGCCCAGAGTCCCATTTCTTAGATGGGCAAATCGAGCAACAGAGCCAAAGAAAAACTTGCGAAGTCGGCTCAGCTGCCCCTGCGCCCTGGCGTCCCCGAGGTCGTTGCGCCTTCCCGGTGGACAAGAGGCAGCCGCCCGCGGAGCCGAGGATAACCCGACTGCCCAGGCTGCCGGGTGCCCGCACGCGTCTGCGACTTAGCGCCCGCGGCGGCCCCCGCACCTGTCCCGAAAAGCACACTCCCGGCCACGTGCACGCCCCGCGTCACGCACCGGCCCCTGCCTCCCCCGGCCGGAACCCGCCTGTTGGTGCAGAGCGCGGTGCCCGCCCCTGCTCCCCAGTAGCGCGCAATAGCTGGGCGCCCCTGAGGCTGCGCGCCCCCTACCCTACCGGGGCTTTCTCCCGGATCTGAGGCCCGGGAGAAGGCAGCGACGCAGACAGGCGGTGACCGCATAGAGGCAAAACCCACCATCGCCACCTACATGCCCACGGCAGGCACCAGCCGGCCTGGAGCCGCGGAGGGGGCCGGCCAGGGGCAGTGTTGCCCGCAGCGTGCGATAGTGCGCTTGCACAGAGCAAGGCAGCTTTGCAAGAAAATCTGACCCCCTCACCGTGGCCTGCAAACCCCTGGAAGATCTGGCCCTGGCGCCTCTCACACAATCCCCTACTTGGCTTGTACCTTGCGCACCCCTTCCCCTCCCCTCCACTCCCCCCGTCTTCCCTCTCCCCCGCCCTCCCCTCCCCTTCGCGCCCCGCCCCCGCCTGGACGCTCACACACTGGCCTGCCTTATTTCCCTGGGACACTAGGGTCTTTCCTGCCCCAGTCCGCTCTCTCTGGAAGCTCTTCCTCCTCCTTTTTCCTCAGATAGCTCCTGTTTAGGAAGCCTACTAGGACAAGCCTAAAGTAGCACCCTTCACACTCTCTCCTACTGCCCCGTTATATTATTTCGTAACATTGATCACTATCTAAAATGCTAAATTAGGCCGGGTGCAGTGGCTAAAAAAAATTTCCAATTTTAGGGAAGAATATAAAGTGAAAAGCAAACAAAAATCATTCTACCTAGCTCATTCTACATCCTCCCAATCCTATTCCCAGGAAATAACTTGTGACCCTTGAAAACGGAGTTATGTGTATGTCATGTGTGTATGTGTACGTCGTGTGTGTGTGTGTACCTATATACAAGTATGTCCCCTTTTAAGGGAAAAAAAGATGATTTTATGTGTACTATCCTACAAACCTTTTTCCCTTAACGTAATTTGGATTTCTCCACATAGGGACCTAAAGACATTTATTCTTTCAAAATAATGCAAAGAATTTCATTGTATGGATTCACTATAAAGTATTTAACAGGGCCCCATTGATGCAAATTTAGGTTGTGACCAGTCTTTGCCTATTATAAACAATGCCATAATGAACATCTTGTACATATGTACTGCAGTGAACATCCTTGCATGTATACATATATGTATGCAAATATATATCTCAGAAATAGTATTTTAGAGTCACAAGGTATATGAGTTAAGTATTTTATGAGGCTAGACATGGTGGCTCACACCTATATTCTCAACAATTTAGGAGGCCAAGACGGAAGGATTGCTTGAGCTCAAGAGTTCAAGACCAGCCTGGGCAACATGGTGAAACCCCGTCTCTACAGAAAAATACAAAACATAGCCAGGCATGGCGGCACACACCTGTAGTTACAGCTACTCAGGAGGCTGAGAACGGAGGATTGCTTGAGCAAAGAAGGCATAGGTTGCAGTGAGCCAAGATAGTACCACTGCACTCCAGCCTGGGTGACAGAGTGACACCCCATCTCAGTCAATCAATCAATCAATAAAACTGCCTGCTGAGTGTAGGACCAATGGTTGTTGATATGTCAATTTCTGCATTTCTGCATTCCCAGTAGCACATGAGAAGTCCAGGCCTGCACATGTAGGTATGACAAAGGAAAGAACGCTGCTGGACCATTCTGCTGCCTGCAGGCCCTGCTTCAAAAGCAACACACCACTTTGGACAGTCCAAAGGTTCTGAGTTTTTGCAGAATGAAGGCTGCTCTTCTTCTTGTTCATGTAATTCAGACACTGTTCCAGAAGTTTCTGACCTTTTCTTGTAAGAACATAATATTTCAGCCATAGATACAAGAAGGAATGATATTGAATTTCATCAATGGTGGATCTATAATAAATATTTGTCAGTTAGCAAAGACAGTCTAAAGAAAAAGGAATAAATATTGAAAAGCATCACCTATCTGCTTGATTTCCATGACCCTGAGCTTTAGTTTAACCTCTAAGAGTTTCTTTTTTGTTGTTGTTTCGAAACGAAATCTCACTCTGCAGCCCAGGCTGGAGTGCAGTGGCATGATCTCAGCTCACTGCAACCTCCACCTCCTGGGTACAAGCCATTCTCCTGCCTCAGCCTGCCGAGTAGCTGGGACCAGAGGTGTGCACCACCATGCCCAGATAATTTTTTTGTATTTTTTTGTAGAGATAGTTTTACATTGTTGCCCAGGTTGGTCTCCAATTCCTGGGCTCAAGCAGTTCTCCCACCTCAGCCTCCCAGGTGGCTGGGACTACAGGCACATGCTACCATGCCTGGCTAAATGTTGAATTTTTGGAAAGACGGGGTTTTGCAGTGTTGCCCAGGCTGGTTTCCAACTCCTGGACTCAAGCAATCCTCCTGCCTCAGCCTCCCAAAGTGCTGGAATTACAGGTGTGAACTACTGTGCCCAACCCACCTCAAAGCGTTTCTGAATTCTGAATTGACAGTCTTAGAGCCCTTAAGCTATTATTCAAATGCTTATCTTCTTATTCATGCGTACCTTATAATCAATGCCACTTGGAATGGAGGAATGTCAAATGCCTACTCCTCAGTTTAAAGATCAAATCTTCTAAGCCGGGCGTGGTGGCTCACGCCTGTAATTCCAACACTTTGGGAGGCCAAGGTGGGCAGATCACCTGAGGTCAGGAATTTGAGACATGGAGAAAACCCGTCTCTACTAATAATAAAAAATTAGTGGGGTGTGGTGGTGCACGCCTGTAATCCCAGCTACTCAGGAGGCTGAGGCAGGAGAATCGCTTGAACACAGAAGGTAGAGGTTGCAGTGAGCCAAGATCATGCCACTGCACTCCAGCCTGGGCAACAGAGCAAGAATCCTTCTCATTTGGGAAAAAAAAAAAAAAAAAAGGCCGGGCTCAGTGGCTTATGCCTTTAATCCCAGCACTTTGAGAGGCTGAGGCGGGCAAATAGCCTGAGATCAGGCATTCAAGACCAGCCTGGCCAACATGGTGAAACTCCTTATCTACTAAAAATATAAAAATTAGCCGGGTGTGGTGGTGCATGTCTGTAATCCCAGCTACTTGGGAGACTGAAAATTGCTTGAACCCAGGAGGCGAAAGTTGCCGTGAGCCGAGATCACGCCACCAAACTCCAGCCTAAGCGACAAAGTGAGACTTCTTCTCAAAAAAAAAAAAAAAAAAAAATCAAACCTCATGAAATTCTGAATCAAGTGATCTGTCTGCCCTTAATGATATTAGAATTATTCACATTTCAAACAGCAGATGTTTACATAATTGTAAGAATAGCCATGAAAATTTGTTGCATTCCTTTTATGTTTTCTTTTTTAGCACTTGTCATATTATGAGAGTAATACACACTTACATTAAAAAAATAAAAATAGGCCAGGAGCGGTTGCTCAGGCCTGTAATTCTAGCGCTTTGGGAGGCTGAGGCGGGAGGATCACTTGCATCCAGAAGTTTGAGACTAGCTTGGGAAATATAGGGAGACCCAGTTGCTACACAAAAGTAAAAAATTAGCTGAGCATGGTGGTGCTCACCTGTACTCCCAGCTACTTGAGAGGCTGAGGCAGGAGAATCACTTGAGCCCAGGAATTCAAAACCAGCCTGGGCAACATAGCAAGACCCCATCTCAAATAAATAAAATAAAGACTATGGCAAGGCACGGTGGCTCACACCCATAATCCCAGCACTTTGGGAGGCTGAGGTGGGAGGATCACGAGGTGAAGAGATTGAGACCATCCTGGCCAACATGGTGAAACCCCGTGTCTACTAAAAATACAAAAATTAGCTGGGTGTAGTGGCTCACACATGTAGCCCCAGCTACTCGGGAGGCTGAGGCAGGAGAATCGCTTGAACCGGGACGCGGAGGTTGCAATGAGCTGAGATCACGCCACTGTACTCCAGCCTAGCGACAGAGCTAAACTCTGTCTCAAAATAAAAAAAAATAAAGACTATAACAATGAAGGAACCATGGGAATTTGAATGTCCTTACTTTGAAACAGATTCTCTTCACATACATTTATTGATATATAATTCACATACCCTACAGTTCACACATTAAAGTATATGATTCAGTGGTTTTTAGTATATTCACAGAGTTATGCAATCAACCCCACTATCTAATTACAGAACACTTTCATCACCCTTAAAAGAACCCCCTCGGCCGCGCGCGGTGGCTCAAGCCTGTAATCCCAGCACTTTGGGAGGCTGAGACGGGCGGATCACGAGGTCAGGATATTGAGACCATCCTCGCTAACACGGTGAAACCCCGTCTCTACTTAAAAATACAAAAAAACTAGCCGGGCGCGGTGGCAGGCGCCTGTAGTCCCAGCTACTCGGGAGGCTGAGGCAGGAGAATGGCGGGAACCTGGGAGGCGGAGCTTGCAGTGAGCTGAGATCCGGCCACTGCACTCCAGCCTGGGCGACAGAGCCAGACTCTGTCTCAAAAAAACAAAACAAAACAAAAAGAACCTCCTCACCATTAGCAGTCCCTCCCCATTACCCTCCCCTGAGCCCTTGACAAGCGCTAATTACTTTCTCTCTCTTTGGAGTTGCCTATACTACACATTTAATATAAGTTAGATTATAAAATATTTGACATTTTGTGTCTGGCTTCCTTCCACCTAGCATAGTTTTTCCAAGGTTCTTCCTTGTCATCACATATATCAGTACTTTATTCTTTTTATGGCAAAAGAGTATTACAAATATTTCATATTTCATTGCATATATACATACACATACCACAATTTGTTTATCTAATCATCAGTTGATGAACAGTTAGATTACTTCCAATTTTTGACTGTTGTGAATAATGTGGTTATGCATATTCACATACAAGTTTTGCGTGGACATATGTTTCCATTTCTCCTGGCTCTACACCTAGAAGCGGAATTGCTGGGTTACAGCGTAACTCTGTTTAACTCATCGAAAAACTGCCAACCTGTTATGTAATATAACTGCACTCTTTTACATTTCCACCAGCGGTGCACAGGGGTTCCAATTTCTCCACATCCTTGCCAACCCTTGTTATTGTGTCTTTTTTTTTTTCTTTTTCTTTAGATGGAGTCTCGCTCTATTGCCCAGGCTGGAGTGCAGTGGCCAGGTATCAGCTCACTGCAACCTCTGCCTCCCTGGTTCAACCAATTCTCCTACCTCAGGCTCCCGAGTAGCTGGGATTACAGACACACGCCACCATGCCCAGCTAAGCTTTGTATTTTCTTAGTACAGACAGAGTTTCACCATGTTGGCCAGGCTGGTCTCGAACTCCTGACCTCAGGTGATCCGCCTGCCTCCATCTCCCAAAGTGCTGGGATTAACAGCATCTTTTTTTTTTGGAGATAAGGTCTTCCTCTATTGTGAAGCCTAGAGTGCAGTGGCTATTCACAGGAGCGATCCCATTACTGATCAGCATGGGAGTTCTGACCCGCTTTATTTCTGACCTGGGCACCCGCATCCTTAGGTACAGCCCATCCTCCTGCCTCAGCCTCCTGAGTAGCTGGGACCACATTCACACGCCACCACAACCAGCGCCTGTCCTTTTTATTATACCTATCCTAGTGAGTGTGATGTAGTGTCTCACTGTGGTTTTAATTTGCAATTCCCTGTTACCTAATGATGTTGATCATTTCTTCATGTGCGGTGGCCATTTGTTTGTCTTCTTCAAAGAAATGTCTATTCAGGCCGGGCATGGTGGGTCACGCCTGTAATTCCAGCAATTTGGGAGGCTGAGGTGAGTGGATCACTTGAGGTCAGGAGTTTGAGACCAGCCTGGCCAACATGTTGAAACCCCATCTCTACTAAAAATCCAAAAAATAGCTGGGGGTCGTGGCGTGTGCCTGTCATCCCAGCTACTCAGGAGGCTGAGGCAGGAGAATCGCTTGAACCCGGGAGGTGGAGGTTGCAGTGAACCGAGACTGTGCCACTACACTCCAGCCTGGGCGACAGTGCAAGACTCTGTCTCATAGAAAAACAAAAGAAATGTCTATTCATGTATTTCACTCGTTTTTAATTGGGTTGTCTTTTTATTATAGAGTTGTCAGAGTTTGTATGTACTCTACATGATAGTCTCTTATCAGATAAATGATTTGCAAATATGTTCTCCCATTCTGCGACTTGTCTTTTCACTGTATTGATGCTGTCCTTTAAAGCACAAAATGCTTTTAATTTTCATGCAGTACAATTTATCTGTTTTGTCTTATGCTGCTTATCATCACAGTTTTTTAAATTGAGGTAAAATGCACATAACATGAAATTAACTATTTCACATACATTTCAAAAAATGTATGAGCCAGGTGCAGTGCCTCACACCTGTAATTCCAGCACTTTGGGAGGCTGAGGAGGATGGATGACTTGAGGCCAGGAGTTCAAGACCAGCCTGACAAACATGGTGAAATCCCGTCTCTACTTAAAACACAAAAATGAGCCAAGTGTGGTGGCACACACTTGTAGTCCCAGCTACTCAGGAGGCTGAGGCATGAGAATCACTTGAACCCAGCAAGCAGAGGTTGCAGTGAGCGGAGATCACGCCACTGCTGCACTCCAGGCTCAGCGACAGAGCAAGACTCTGTCTCAAAAAAAAAAAAAAAAAAAGTTAATTTTTTTTTAAATGCAAGTAACATTTTTTTTTTTTTTTTTTTTTTGAGACGGAGTCTCGCTCTGTCACCCAGGCTGGAGTGCAGTGGCCGGATCTCCGCTCACTGCAAGCTCCGTCTCCCGGGTTTACGCCATTCTCCTGCCTCAGCCTCCCGAGTAGCTGGGACTACAGGCGCCCGCCACCTCGCCCGGCTAGTTTTTTGTATTTTTTTAGTAGAGACGGGGTTTCACCGTGTTAGCCAGGATGGTCTCGATCTCCTGACCTCATGATCCACCCGCCTCAGCCTCCCAAAGTGCTGGGATTACAGGCTTGAGCCACCGCGCCCGGCCACAAGTAACATTTTTTAAAAAAGAATGCCTAGGAAAGTATTATCGAAATATAATATTATTGCAATCTAAAGAGAGGAAAAATGATCACGATATCGTTTACTGAATGCTAACTAAGCACCTTGCACAGAACTAGGTCATCTATATCAGGGGTTTTCAACTGAGGGCATTTTTGCTCCCTTGGGGGGCATTTGGTAGAGAATGTCTGGAGGGCCAGGTATGGTGACTTACGCCTGTAATCCCAGCACTTTGGGAGGCCGAGGCGGGCGGATCATCTGAGGTCGAGAGTTCGAGAGCAGACTGACCAACATGGAGAAATCCCATCTCTACTAAAATACAAAATCAGCCAGGCGTGGTGGCACATGCCTGTAATCCCAGCTACTCGGGAGGCTGAGGCAGAAGCATCGCTTGAACCCAGGAGGCAGAGATTGTGGTGAACTGAGATCACGCCATTGCACTCCAGCCCGGGCAACAAGAGCGAAACTCCGTCTCAAAAAAAAAAAAAAAAAGCGTGTCTGGAGACATTTTGTTTGCCATAACTTGGGGGTTGGGGGTCGCTACCACATCTAGTGGGTAGAAGCCAGGGAGGCTGTTAACATTCAACAATGTGCATAACAGCCCCCCACAACAGAGAATTATCTGGTCCAACGCGTCACTAGATCAGAGTGAGAAACCATAATCTATACACATTATCTCATTTTTCTTCACATCTGTGTAGTGGCACAGTTACTGTCAATTGTCATCATTTGTAAGTGAGGAGACTGAGGCTTAAAGGGGGTAAATAACTCATGCAAAACCCCACAGGTGGGGCAGGCACGGTGGCTCACAGCTGTAATCCCAACACTTTGGGAGGCTGAGATGGGCAGATCACCTGAGGTCAGGAGTTCGAGACCAGCCTGGCCAACATGGTGAAACTCTGTTTCTACTAAAAATACAAAAATTAGCCAGGCATGGTGGCACACACCTATAGTCCCAGCTACCTGGGAGGCTGAGGCAGGAGAATCACTTGAACCCAGGAGATGGAGGTTGCAGTGAGCCAAGATCATGCCACTGCACTCCCACCTGGGCGACGGAGCTAAACTCTTTCTCAAAAAAAAAAAAAAAAAAAAAAAAAAAAAACTGGAGTCTCTGGGCCCCATTCAGAGCTCCGGAACAGAATCATCTCCAGGTATGGGGCTCTGGGCTTGTATTTTTGAAAGCCCTCTGGTTTGCTGGCTGCCTACCAAGTGCAGTACCCATGTGATAAACATATGGGGTTGTTAAGTCTGGTTTCAGATGTGCTCGAATCAAGTGTGACTTTTTTTCTCTAGCCTAGACCATCCTCTTGATTATTTTATTTTATTTTATTTGTTTTGTTTTGTTTTTGAGACAGAGTCTCGCTCTGTCACCCAGGCTGGAGTACAGTGGTGGTGATCTCGGTTCACTGAAACCTCTGCCTCCTGGGTTAAGCATTTAAGCAGTCCTCTTGCCTCAGCCTCCCAAGTAGCTGAGATTACAAGCATGCACCCCCATGCCTGGCTACTTTAATATTTTTAGTAGAGACCGTGTTTCACCACGTTGGCCAGGCTGGTCTCAAACTCCTGACCTCAAGTGATCCGCCCACCTTGGCCTCCCAAAGTGCTGGGATAACAGGCAGGAGCCACCGTGCCTGGCCCTTGATTATTTTAATTACAAATTAGAAGCTTCGAGAAACCCAGAGACAGAATTCAGCCAAGGAGTATCTCTCTCCATGTTATCCTCTCAGATAACATTTAGTAATTTTCTGAGTCCATTTTGTAATGCTGTAAAAGAATACCTGAGACTTGGTAATGTATAAAGAAAAGCAGTTATTTAGCTCATGGTCCTACAAGCTGAGAAGGTCAAGGGCATGGTCCTGACCTCTGGGGAGGGCTTCTGTGCTGTGTCACAACATGGCAAAGAAAGTCAAAAGGGAAGTGGACATATGTGAAGAGAGGAAAACCTAAGAGGCTTCCTGGCTTCATAACAACCCACTCTTAGAGGGACTAATCCATTCCCACAGAAATCAATTCGGTTCTCACTACCGCAGAAACAGCAGCTAGCCATTCATGAGGGATCTGACCCTGTAACTCAAACATCTGTTATTCGGCTCCATCTCCCAACACTGCCACATTGAGGATCAAATACCTTTTCTTTTTTTTTTTTTTTTGAGACGGAGCCTCACTCTGTCACCCAGGCTGGAGTGCAGTGGCACAATCCTGGCTCACTGCAACCTCTGCCTCCCAGGTTCAAGCAATTTTCCCTGCCTCAGCCTCCTGAGTAACTGAGTTTACAGGCACCCGCCAGTGTGCCCAGCTAATATTTGTATTTTTAGTAGAGATGGGGTTTCTCCATGTTGGCCAGGTTGGTCTCGAACTCCTAACTTCAAGTGATCCACCTGCTTCAGCCTTCCAAAGTGCTGGGATTACAGCCTTGAGTCACCGTACCCGGCCAGGATCTACCTTTTGAAGGTAGGAATGTCATAGAATTGGGGAACCTGGCTGGACATGGTGGCTCACACCTGTAATCCCAGCACTTTGAGATGCTGAGGCAGGTGGATTACCTGAGGTAAGGAGTTTGAGACCAGCCTGGCCAAAATGGTGAAACCACATCTCTACTAAAAATACAAAATTAGCCAGGCGTGGTGGCACATGCCTGTAATCCCAGCTACTTGGTTGGCTTTGGCAGGAAAATTGCTTGAACCCAGGAGGCGGAGCTTGCAATGAGTCGGGAGATTTTTAGTAGAGATGGGGTTTCTCCATGTTGGTCAGGTTGGTCTCAAACTCCTGACCTCAGGTGATCTGCCCGCCTCGGCCTCCCAAAGTACTGGAATTACAGGCATGAGCCACTGAGCCCAGCCTAGGGCCCCTTTTTACGTATCTCCCCTGGGGCAGAAATGGCAAGCTCATAATTGAATCTAGTCACAACTCACTTCATTTGTTCTTCTGATCGAACTTGTTTCTTTCTAAAGTCTTGTTTTATTTATTTGTATGACTTTTTTATGTTTTATTTATTTATTTATTTTGATTTATTTTTATTTTTTTTGAGGCAGAGTCCCACTCTGTTGCTCAGGCTGGAGTGCAGTGGCCTGATCTCGATTCACTGCAACCTCCGCCTCCCAGGTTCAAGCAATTCTCCTGCCTCAGCCTCCTGAGTAGCTGGGATTACAGGCATGCACCACCATGGTGGGCTAATTTTTTTGTACTTTTAATAGAGATGGGATTTTGCCATGTTGGCTAGGCTGGTCTCAAACTCCTGATCTCAAATACTCTGCCCTGGGATTACAGGCATGAGTCACTGTGCCTGGCATGACTTTTTTTGTTTTATAGAGATGGGGTTGCACTGTGTTGCCCAAGCCTGGTCTCCAACTCCTAGGTTCAAGCAATCCTCTGACTTTGGCCTCCCAAAGTGCTGGGATTACAGGTGTGAGCCACCATGCCAGGCCCTAAACTCTTCTTTTGAATAAAAGCACAGATAGCAAAAAAAGTTAAATTTTAAATAGATTTTTTTTAACAGAAATCAAAAGGCTTATATGTTCTCCTCCCCTCGTTATGAAATGCACCACCTTACCTTGGGCAAGTAAATTCTACCTGTCTTAAAAAAGCAATAGGAAATACTGCTAGTCTCTTCTCTATGAGACAGAAAAACTTTTACCCAGAAGTGTTAAGTAGGCCAGACATGGTGGCTCATGCCTATAATCCCACTGCTTTGGGAGGCCAACATGGGAGGATCTCTTGAGCCCAAGAGTTAAAGACCAGCCTGGGCAACATGGTGAGAACCCTACCTCTATAAAAAAAAAAAAAAAAGTTAAAAAAATTTTTTTCATTTGGTTATTTTCTTTAAATTTTTAACCTAATGGAGAATAGTAGATTTTCCTAATGGAGGAAATACTAGATTTTCCTAAGGGTGTCTCAAAAGTGAGCATGTAATGAGATAATATATACATAATGGAGTCCACTAGTTCCCTTCCTAATATCCATTCCCCCATTATTCTTTGCTAGCAGAGTCTGAATTTTATTCAAGTGAGCAATGTGCCCATCTTAAGAACTACACTTCCCAGCCTCCCTTGCAGCTAAGGGAGGATGATGAAATAATAAGAGGAAGTCACTGGGTGGGGCTTCCAGGAAAGCTATTTAAAGGGAAATGACTTAGCTTGCCCTCTGGCTCTTGCTACTTCCTTCTTCCCGCTGCTGGGAACACAAGCAAAACATTGAGGGCTGCAGCAGCCATCTTTGACCATGAAGTAATCCTAAGAAAGGAAGCCATGTGCTAAGAATGGTGGAGAAGAAAGGAGGAAGTGCCTGATGAATTTGTCAACATCCCTGGACTACCTATTTCTAGACTTTTTTAAGTAGAGAAAAATAAGCCTCTAGTTTATATAAGCAACTGTGGTCATGTTTCTGTACGAACCAAACACAATTTATTCATCCTTATGATATGTAAAGCTTGAGAAGTAAATTCTGATTTTTTTTTTTTAATTTTGCCCAAATTCCTATCTAAGGGGTTTGGGGAGTCATGCCCTACAAACCATAAATTCTCATTAGATGAGTTTTATTTAACCCTATATATATCTTGACATACTTTTCAACCTGACTCTGGCATAACATGAGGAGACAAGGAAGAAAGTCAAAATATTTTACCCCCAAAACATGTTTCTTTGTCACATTTTGAAATGGCCCTGCACCCCGTCCTTTGTGGGGGGAAAGTTCACATCTGTAAAGAATTCCAATTAACATAGCTAGACCTTTTCCTTCCAGGCCCCTCCAATTCTGAATAGAGTAAGTGAAAGTCTAGCACCTTTTAAAGGTTCTGAATAGGAAAGATGTGTCATCTATTGTTGATAAGGACAGCTGCTATGAGACTTGGAAAGAACCTTGGTCTCCATGATCTGTTTTTGTTTGTTTTCTTTTTTTTTTTTTGAGACGGAGTCTCGCTCTGCCGCCCAGGCTGGAGTGCAGTGGCCAGATCTCAGCTCACTGCAAGCTCCGCCTCCCGGGTTCACGCCATTCTCCTGCCTCAGCCTCCCGAGTAGCTGGGACTACAGGCGCCCGCCACCGCGCCCGGCTAGTTTTTTGTATTTTTTTTTTAGTAGAGACGGGGTTTCACCGTGTTAGCCAGGATGGTCTCGATCTCCTGACCTCGTGATCCGCCCGCCTCGGCCTCCCAAAGTGCCGGGATTACAGGCTTGAGCCACCGCGCCCGGCCTGTTTTCTTTTTTTCCTTTGAGGTGGAGTCTCACTTTGTTGCCCAGGCTGGAGTGCAGTGGCTCGATCTCAGCTCACTGCAACCTCTGCCTCCCGGGTTCAAGCGATCCTCCCTCCTCAGCCTCCCAAGTAGCTGGGAGTACAGGCACACATCACCATGGCTGGCTAATTTTTGTATTTTTAGTAGAGATGGGGTTTCACCATGTTGGCCAGGCTGGTCTCAAACTCCTGACCTCAGGTTATCCACCTGCCTCAGCCTCCCAAAGTGCTGAGATTACAGGTGTGAGCCACCGTGCCCAGCCCACAATCTTTTATCTTAAGCTGAATGTTTCCTTTCCATTGATACCAGGTCCTTAGACAAAAACTCAACCAATTGTTAACCAGAAAATGTTTAAATTTACCTATAGCCTAGAAGCTCCCCCCACTTCAAGTTGTCCCATCTTTCTGGAACAACTCAATGTATTCCTTAAATGTATTCCTTAAATTGATTGATGTCTCATTCCTCCCTAAAATATATAAAACCAAGCTGCAGCCCAACCACCCTGGGCACATGCTCTCATGACCTCCTGAGGGCTGTGTCATGGGCCATGGTCACTCATATTTGGCTCAGAATAAATCTCTTTAAGTATTTTACAGAGTTTAACTCTATTCATTAACAAGCTCTTGGTAATTTGCAGATTTCTCAATACATGTGATGTTTCATAGTTTAAGGAGATCTGCGGTTGTTTCTCATTTTTGCTTTCGTCTTGCTTTTACCCACTGTGTTTATGCACCGTTTCTCCATTACAGCCTTGTGTTCCTTCTGAAGCTGGTCCTCAGCCTAGAGCTGTAGCTGCAAGTTGCTGCCGGTTGTCAGATAGTACTCAGGATAAGAATGTGATCGCTCATCCTGACTCTGCTATCTGAGGGCTGAATCACAGGCAATTAAATGCATTTTCAGAAAGACTGCCAGTGGCCTTGCCTGACTTGCGGCCACTCTGTGGATGGTTCTCTGAGCCTGGATTGGAGGCAGAGCCTGGGCTGGAGATGTGCTTCATTCAGCACGATGACAGTACCATGGAGGAAGGTGCCACCTGTAGACTGTGTCTCAGGTCTCTCGCTTCTGATGACTAAACGGTTCCCCGATTTTCCTGAAACTGTGTTCTAAAAGTGGCACGGCTCTGAAAACAAAAAGACTCCGATTCATAGGCCAGCCCAGGTATCACAGGAGGATCAGCTTCTTGACGAGCCAAGACATCTGTATGATAGAGCCACACTGTCTGACCACAACCTGCGTCCAAAAACAGCAGTAACACAGGCTCTCGTATTCAAACACAGACTTTGTTTTTTTTTTTTTTTTTTTTTTTTTTTTTTTTGAGACGGAGTCTCGCTCTGTCGCCCAGGCTGGAGTGCAGTGGCCGGATCTCAGCTCACTGCAAGCTCTGCCTCCCGGGTTTATGCCATTCTCCTGCCTCAGCCTCCCGAGTAGCTGGGACTACAGGCGCCCGCCACCTCGCCCAGCTATTTTTTTGTATTTTTAGTAGAGACGGGGTTTCACCATGTTAGCCAGGATGGTCTCGATCTCCTGACCTTGTGATCCGCCCGTCTCAGCCTCCCAAAGTGCTGGGATTACAGGCTTGAGCCACCGCGCCCGGCTTCAAACACAGACTTTGGTTCTGGAGGTCTGGGAGTCTGCATTAATTAATTAATTAATTAAATTTATTTATTTATTTTTGAGACAGGGTCTCTGTCACCCAGACTGTAGTGCAGTGGAGCAATCATAGCTCACTGCAGCCTTCAACCCCTGGGGTCAAGCAATCCTCCTGCCTTAGCCTCCAGAGTCCTAGGATGACAGACTTGCGCCACCACACCCAGCTAATTTTTTGTTTTAATTTTCTGTAGATATGGGGTCTCCCTATGTTACCCAGACTGGACTCAAACTCCTGGCCTCAAGCCATCCTCCTGTCTTGGCCTCCCAAAGTGCTGGGATTACAGGCATGAGTCACCTTGCCCAACTCAATGGTTTCCTTTTTTTTCTTTTTTTTTTTTTTTACTTTGTTTCTTTCTTTTTTGAGACAGGATCTCACTCAGGCTGGAGTGCAGTGGCATGATCTCAGCTCACTGCAGCCTCGACCTCCCATGCTCATGTGATCTTCCCAGCCTCCTGAGTACCTGGGATCACAGGAATGCACGACAATGCCTGGTTCATTTCTTGTTTTCTGTAAAGATGGGTTCTTGCTATGTTGCCAGGTTGTTCTCAAACTCCTACACTCAAGCCATCTGCCCACCTTGGTCTCCCGAAGTGCTGAGATTACAGTCATGGACCACCACACCTCGCGGTGGTTTCTAATATATATCTAATCCCACTGCTCTCCATTCGAATTTTAGCAGTTTTCCTTCCAGTCTTTTATTATTTTATTTTCTGAGACAAGGTCTTGCTCTGTCACCCAGGTTAGAGTGCAGTGGCGTGATCTCAGCTCACTGCAACCTCTGCCTCCCAGGTTCAAGCGATTGTCCTGCCTCAGCCTCCTGAGCAGCTGAGATTATAGGCGTGTGCCACGACACCCAGCTAATTTTTGTATTTTATTTGAGACGGGGTTTCACCACGTTGGCCAGGCTGGTCTCTAGAACTCCTACATCAGGTGATCTGCCTGCCTTGGCCTCCCAATGTGCTGGGATTACAGGCATGAGCCACTGCCCCAGCCACCTTTCAGTCTTTTATATTAACAGAAGTATTTCCAGTGCTGTGCTAGCACCAGTGCCCATAGGCTTGGATAGGCAGCTGTGCATGTCTCTATTCTGCTCCTCCCTCAGTGACATCACAAGGTAGCTTGAAATCAGCCATGGTGAGAGTATTTACACCACAGAAATTGGCAAATGCCACTCTATAAAGCAGGGATTTTCTTTGCACAGAGTCGGTTGTTAAACATTTACCAGCACATCACTGATTTTATTATCATCAGGTTTACCCTGTCATTGCACTCTCCCCTATTTCACTTCTCCAACTATTTCACTTTCCCCTATAGTGTACCAGGAGCTTCATCCTAGCAAAGGAAGACAGACGATACGTAAGTAAACATGGAAACAAACAAGATCGTTGTAAGTAGCAATACAAAGTAGGGAGAAAATTAAAACAGGAGATATGTTGACTAGACTCCTTTTACCCTTTTATTCACCATATCATGTCATAAACATTTCCCTAAGTTCTAAAAAGGTCTTAGCTGGGTACAGTGGCTTCTGCCTGTAATCCCAACACTTCGGGGGGCCAAGGTACGAGGATCGTTTGAGTCTAGGAGTTCAAGACCAGCCTGGGCAACATAGCAAGATCCTATCTCTATAAATAAGCAAACAAATAGATAAATAAATAGAAATGTTAAAAAGTTTTAAGGCACATTCTTTTCAATGACTACATAATATTTATTCCTTGTAAGAATGTTCTACTTTTTTTTGTTTTTTGTTTTTTGTTTTTTTGTTTTTTTTTTTTTTTTGAGACGGAGTCTCACGCTGTCGCCCAGGCTAGAGTGCAGTGGCGCGATCTCGGCTCACTGCAAGCTCCGTCTCCCGGGTTCACGCCATTCTCCTGCCTCAGCCTCCTGAGTAGCTGGGACTACAGGTGCCCGCCACCGCGCCCAGCTAATTTTTTGTATTTTTAGTAGAGACGGGGTTTCACCGTAGTCTCGATCTCCTGACCTTGTGATCCGCCCGCCTCGGCCTCCCAAAGTGCTGGGATTACAGGCGTGAGCCACCGCGCCCGGCAAGAAGTCCCCTGGAGTTCAGAATTGCCTAACCTCAGCACTATTGATATTTTGGACCAAAATAATTATTTGTTATTGGGGGCTGGGCTAAACATTGTAAGCTGTTTAACAGCATCCCTGGCTTCTACCCACTAGATGCTGGTAGTACCCACCCCACCAGCTTCTTCCAGTAATGACAACCAAAAATGTCTTCTGGGGTGACAAAATCACACCAGTTGAGGATCACTACTATAACTGGACATTTACCACTTTTTTTGTTGTTGCGGTTTGTTTTTTGTTTTTGTTTTGAGACAGGGTCTCATTCTGTTGTCCATGCTAGAGTGCAGTGGTGCCATTTTGGCTTACTGCAACCTTCGCCTCGCAGGCTCAAGTGATCCTCCAGCCTCAGCCTTCTGCGTAGCTGGGACTACGGATGCCCGCCACAATGCCCGGCCAATTTTAACATTTTTTTTTGTAGAGACGGGGTCTCACTATGTCACCCAGGCTGGTCTCAAACTCCTGGGCTCAAGTGATTTGCCTGCCTTGGCTTCTCAAAGACCAGGCTGGCCAACATGGTGAAACCCTGTCTCTACTAAAAATACAAAATTTAGCAGGGCGTGGTGGCAGGCGCCTGTAATCCCAGCTACTCTAGAAGCTGAGGCAGGAGAATCACTTGAACCCCGAGGGCAGAGGTTGCAGTGGGCCAAGATCATGCCACTGCACTCCAGCCTGGGTGACAGACCAAGACTTCATCTCAAAAAAAAAAAAAAAAAAAAAAAAGCCAAGAAAATACTCAGGACTTCTCCAGATAGCTGGAATCAGAATCTCTAGGGTTAGGACCTGGCGATCAGTTGTAACACACCCTCCAGGGGATTCTGATGCAGGCTCCCTTTTGATAACCACTACATGAGGGGGCTTAGAAGTCGGTTTCAGCCGGGCGTGGTGGCTCAAGCCTGTAATCCCAGCACTTTGGGAGGCCAAGGCGGGCGGATCACAAGGTCAGGAGTTCGAGACCAGCCTGGCCAATATGGTAAAACCGCGTCTCTACTAAAAATACAAAAATTAGCCGGGGGTGGTGGTGGACACCTGTAGTCCCAGCTACTCAGGAGGCTGAGGCAGGAGAATCGCTTGAACCTGGGAGGCGGAGGTTGTAATGAGCCGAGTTCAGGCCACTGCACTCCAGCCTGGGAGACAGAGCGAGACTCCGTCTCAAAAAAAAAAAAAGAAAAAAAAGGCGGTTTCAGAAATGAAAATCGTGTTTGAGGTTGGTTAGGTCCTGCAATACCTGGTTGTGGTTGCATCATAATGACGTTTTCCCCTCTGGCTGATTCATGGCAGATCTAGGTGATTAGTGCAAATTAGCTGTGTTCAGGTGTGCTTTTGACTTAAGTACCACCTTTCAGCTCAGGATTACCAAACACCACTTATTTTTATCCGGAGAGGCTCTCGGAGGCTCCAGGGCCAGCGAGAAAGTTAAGAATAGAAAGCAAATGGACCGTCTGACTGGGCTCTAACCACCACGTTGTCATTCACCACGGCATGTAAACCTTGGTTGTTTAAATAAAGAACATTTGGGTCTTTTCAGAAACCGAAAACGACAGACTACAAGGCCAAGTCAAAATGTACTGCTCACAGCTACATCTCATGCTTGCTGCCATCTTGTGAAATGTGCTACCAAGAATTCAGTTCAGAATAAGAACTGTTTTCCTTGTTGGGGCTCAGGACATGCTACCCCAAAATATGATACCTTGGCATTTGAAAAAAACGGCAGAAGCAGGAAGGTCCCTCTCATCTTCCCTTTGCCTTCTCCTTTCAAGCAAAAAAGCCGTAAGACACAAAAAGGATTCTCTGATCTTCCTCTAGAACAGATCGTTAAGACCTGTCAGAGGTACGCACCCTGTACTTGGAGGAAAAAACATCCTTGTCTCTGAAGACACAGCGACACAGGGAACAACCTAAACAAAAAGGCCTTGCCAACTTCCAGCCAGTTTATTCCCGTTAGGTCATAGCCCCAGTGTCTAGTTATCCTTCTCCATGACTGTCCACTCTTCATCAAACCTAAGCATAAAATAGGTTTCTGACCAGGGGCGGTGGCTAATGGTTATAATCCTAGCACTTTGGGAAGGCAAGCTGGGTAGATCTCTTGAGTCAAGAGCTCGAGACCAGCCTGGCCAACATGGTAAAACTTCGTCTCTACAAAAAGTACAAAAATTGGCCAGGCATGGTGGCTCATGCCTGTAATCCTGGCAGTTTGGGAGGTCGAGGCGGGCAGATCACTGGAGGTCAGGACTTTGAGACTAACCTGGACAACATGGCAAAATCCTGTCTCTACTAAAAATACAAAAATTAGCCAGGCATAGTGGCATGCACATGTAATCCTAGCTACTAGGGAGGCTGAGGCAGGATAATTGCTTGAACCCAGGAGACAGAGGTTGTAGTGAGCCGAGACCGCGCCATTGCACTACAGTCTGGGTGACAGAGTGAGATTCTGTCTCGAGAAATTTAAAAAAAAGTACAAAAATTAGCCAGGCGTGATGGCACATACCTGTGGTCCCAGCTACTTGGGAGGCTGACGTGAGAGGATTGCTTGAGCCTGGGAGGCGGAGGTTACAGTCAGCCAAGATTGCACCATTGCGCTCCAGCCTGGGGGACAAAATGAGACTGTCTTAAAACACACACACACACACACACACACAGGTTTTCCTGTTTCTGGATCTTCATTTCTGAAGGTTCTCACGCACATTAATCTTACATTAAATGCATGTGTTAATCTGTCTTTCATTGTGGGGACTCAGCCATGGACCTAGCAATGGGTGAGGAAAGATCTTTCCTTCCCTACATCTCCCACGGTTCCTAAATGGGGTTTGTCCTTGCCTACTGTAGAAACAAAAGGAACACTGCTCTAGTGGTTCTCCGTTGTGGCATCACTGTCCCATTCAAGCTGACGTTTATAAACAGTGGGTGTGGGGTTGTCATGGTGGTGTGATCTCTGGCATCCAGTGGGTGACGCCAGCATTGCTCGCCATCTTATAGGGTGCAGGTGAGAATGTACAATGGTATAATCACTTTCAAAAATAATTTGAGTTGGCCGGGCACGGTGGCTCACGCCTATAATCCTAGCGCTTTGGGAGGCAGAGGCAGGCAGATCACCTGAGGTCAGGAGTTCAAGACTAACCTGGCCAACATGGCGAAACCCCATCTCTACTAAAAATACAAAAAAATTAGCCAGTCGTGGTGGTGGGCACCTGTAGTTCCAGCTACTCCGGAGGCTTGAGGCAGGAGAATTGCTTGTAACCCAGTCGAGATTGCGCCACTGAACTCCAGCCTGGGTAACAGAGTGAGACTCTGTCTCAAAAAAAGAAAAAAAACATTATTCAAGAGTTAGTTAAAAATTCAACATATACTTACCATATGGTCCAGCCATTCCATTCCTGGAT
This sequence comes from Theropithecus gelada, assembly GCF_003255815.1. Lineage (NCBI taxonomy): Eukaryota > Metazoa > Chordata > Mammalia > Primates > Cercopithecidae > Theropithecus > Theropithecus gelada. The sequence goes on from NC_037688.1 coordinate 73,609,011, forward strand.
ATTTACCAAAGAACGCCTATGTCCGTATTTGTACCTGAACATTCATATCAGCCTGTGCATAATCACCAAAAACTGGAAATGACCCGAATGTCCAGATGAACAGATAAACAGGCTGTGATGCGATCAAACAGTGGACAACTTACTGCTCAGCCATCAAAAGGAATGAACTATAAGTACACAATACAACATAGATGAGGCCGGGTGCAGTGGCTCACACCTGTAATCCCAGCACTTTGGGAGTCCAAGGCAGGTGGATCACCTGAGGCCAGGAGTTTGAGACCAGCCTGGCCAGTATGGTGAAACCCCATCTCTACTAAAAATGCAAAAATTGGCGTGGCACGGTGGCTCACGCCTGTAATCCAAGCACTTTGGGAGGCTGAGGCGGGTGGATCATGAGGTCAAGAGATCGAGACCATCCTGGCCAATATGGTGAAATCCCGTCTCTACTAAAAATGCAAAAAATTAGCTGGGCGTGGTGGTGGGCACCTGTGGTCCCAGCTACTCGGGAGGCTGAGGCAGGAGAATCACTTGAACCCGCGGGCAGAGGTTGCAGTGAGCCGACATTGTACCACTGCACTCCAGCCTGCCAACAGAGTGAGACTCAATCTCAAAAAACAAACAAACAAAAAACAAAAAAATACAAAAATTACCCAGGTGTGGTGGTGGGCACCTGTAATCCCAGCTACTCAGGAGGCTGAGGCAGGAGAATCGCTTGAAACTGGGAGGCAGAAGTTACAGAGCCGAGATTGTGTCACTGCACTGCCGCCTGGGCCACAGGGCACACAGAGAGAGACTTCATCTAAAAAAAAAAAATTATATCTATCTATCTATCTATCTATCTATCTATCTAGAGAGAGAGAGAGAGAGAGAGAGATGAAACTCAAATAATGCTGGGTGAAAGAAGCCAGACACAAAAGAATACATCAATTATAATTCATTCCCTTCACATAAAATTATAGAAAATGCAAACTAATCAGTCTATAGTCACAGAAAAAAAACAGATCAAACCATTTGCCTGGGGATGTGTGGAAGGGCCAGGGGGAAGTGAAAGAGGGATTCAATTCCATTTGAATCCCCTTGGGATGACAAAGAAACAAGTTGGGTGATGGCCGTGTTAATTAGCCCTCGTAGGGCAGCTCACAACCTGGCACCTGGCTCCTCAGGGCAGAGGGAGTGTGTAAAAGAGAGCCTCTGAGAGACGGAAACCACCATTGTTCATAATCCACTCTCAGAGGTGACATCCATCACTTCTGCTGTGTCCTATTCATTTGAGAAAAGTCAGTCAATCCAACGCACACTCGAGGGCTGGGTGTGATACAACAGAATGAATTCCAAGAGGCATTGGATCTTTGGGAGCTCTCTTAGAGGCTGCCCACCTCAAGTAACAAATGGGAACATGCAGAAGTATGAAAGCGGACACACGCAGTGTTCTCCCGCTCTGCCCAAATTAGGGCACATTAATAGTGGCCTGGCAGGTCAGAACCACTTCACAAGGACATTTTCTTTCCTCCTTAAAAAAAAAATACCATCGGCCAGGAACGGTGGCTTAAGCCTGTAATCCCAGCACTTTAGGAGGCCAAGGTGGCGGATCACCTGAGGCCAGGAGTTTGAGAACAGACTGACCAACATGGTGAAAGTCCGTCTCTACTAAAAATACAAAAATCAGTCGCGCGTAGTGGCGGGCTCCTGTAATCCCAGCTACTTGGGAGGCAGAGACAGGAGAATTGCTTGAACCCGGGAGGCAGACGTTGCAGTGCGCCAAGATTGTACCACTGCACTCCAGCCTGGACAACAGAGCAAGACTCCCTCTAAAAAAATAAAAATAAAAATAAAAAATAGCATCGACCAGGAGCTGTGCCTCACACCTGTAATCCTAGCACTTTGGGAGGCTGAGGTGGCCGGATCACTTGATTTCAGGAGTTTGAAACTGGGCTGAAGAACATAGTAAAACCCCGTCTCTACTAAAGATATTTTAAAAACTAGCCGGGCAGCTGGGCACAGTGGCTCATGCCTGTAATCCCAGCACTTTGGGAGGCTGAGGTGGGCGGATTACCTGAGGTAAGGCGTTCGAGAGCAGCCTGATTAACATGGAGAAACCCCATCTCTACTAAAAATACAAAATTAGCCAGGCATGGTGGCGCACGCCTGTAATCCCAGCTACTCGGGAGGCTGAGGCAGGAGAATGGCTTGAACCTGGGAGGCAGAGGTTGCGGTGAGCTTAGATCGTGCCATTGCACTCCAGCCTGGGCAACAAGAGTGAAACTCTGTCTCAAAAAAAATAATAATAACAAATTAGCAGGGTGTGGTGGTGGGCACCTGTAATCCCAGCTACTTGGGAGGCTGGGGCAGGAAAATTATTTGAACCCGGGAAGCGGAGGTTGCAGTGAGCCAAGATCACATCATTGCAATCCAGCCTGGGCAACAGAGTAAGACTCTTTTTTTAAAAAAAAAAAAAAAAGGCCAGGCGCGGTGGCTCAAGCCTGTAATCCCAGCACTTTGGGAGGCCGAGACGGGCGGATCACAAGGTCAGGAGATCAAGACCGTCCTGGCTAACACGGTGAAACCCTGTCTCTACTAAAAAATACACCAAAAAACTAACCGGGCGAGGTGGCGGGCGCCTGTAGTCCCAGCTACTAGGGAGGCTGAGGCAGGAGAATGGCATAAACCTGGGAGGCGGAGCTTGCAGTGAGCTGAGATCCGGCCACTGCACTCCAGCCTGGGCAACAGAGCGAGACTCCGTCTCAAAAAATAAATAAATAAAATAATAATAATAATAAAAAAGCATCATTGCTCCTTTCCCTGTGGTCATAAGAGCTGATAGTGCTGATGTAGTTGGCAGTGTGTGTTTTTGTGGTTTCTCCAGTAGCTAAAGCAACAGCTTGTTGGAATAGAACAGGAGAAGCATAAAAGTGTGGTGGGATGAAAGATGCCAGGGGTGTGCCCAGTTCCCCAAACAGTCTGGATTATCTTCTAGAAATATTCATCGCTGTATTGTACTGCTCAGGACAGGCTATGCTGCTATAAATGAACAAATGAAAACAATAAAATTATGTACAATTGGCAACACAGTGGTCAATGCCTGTAGTCCCAGCTACTTGGGAAAGTGAGGCAGGAGGATCACTTGAGGCCAGAAGTTTGAGACCAGCCTGGGCAACATAGCAAGACTCTGTCTGGAAAAAAAAAAAAAAAAAAGTAGGCCGGGCACGGTGGCTCACGCCTATAATCCCAGCACTTTGGGAGGCTGAGGTGGGCGGATCACGAGGTCAGGAGATCGAGACCATCCTGGCTAACATGGTGAAACTCCATCTCTACTAAAAATACAAAAAATTAGCCGGGCGCGGTGGCGGGCGCCTGTAGTCCCAGCTACTCAGGAGGCTGAGGAAGGAGAATGGCGTAAACCCGGGAGGCGGAGCTTGCAGTGAGCCGAGATCGCACCACTGCACTCCAGCCTGGGATAGAGAGCGACACTCTGTCTCAAAAAAAAAAAAAGTACATACACACACACACGCACATTTAATAGGCTAAGCACCACAAAAATTTATTTCATGTTCAGGCAAAGCAGGCTGTGGGTCCAGACCACTCTCCAGGGCTTCTGCTCTCCATGTGATGACATGTGGTGACTCAGAGATCCAGGCAGCTTCTATCTTGTGACTCCATGCTCTCAATACAAGGCCTCCTCTATGATGAGCAAGATGATGAGCAAGATGAAGCCTGGAGGGGCCTCAGAAAGGAAGTGACACATCACTTATGATTCATATTCTTTTTTTTTTTTTTTTTTTTTTTTTTTTTT